>NW_007729759.1:171164-179624 GCF_000696425.1 Galeopterus variegatus | reverse complement strand
CGTTGCCGGTCCCGGTCCGGTCCGGGGGCGACACTGGGGGTTGGGATCCGTTGCCGGACACGGAAAAAAAAAAAAAAAAAAAAAAAAAAGTTGAACAAATAGGTAATCGCAAGGAACTCAACGTGTTTTCTTTTGGAGCAAAACTCCTAGAAAGAATTGCCTATACCGCTGCCTCTAATTTCTCTTTCCTTTCTCTCTTAAACCCACTTAAATCTATCTTTCACGTCCATCTCTCTACTGAAAACTGCTCTTGTCAAGGTTCTCAATGACCTTCATGTGCTAATCCCTATGGTCAATCCTCAGTTTTCATCTTAATTGATCCATCAGCAGCATTTGACACAGTTGATCACTCTGTTCTCTTTGACATCTATTCTCCACTTGACATCAGCACACCACCCTTCCCTAATTTTCTTCTTGTCTCATTGGCTATTGTTTCTCTTTCTTGTCGGTTTCACCTAATCTCTTGGACTCTTTAAAGATGGAATGCTCTAAGACTAAGTTATTGGGCCTCTTTTCCATCTACACCCACTTCCTTGAATGAATGTATGGATGGACAGATAAATAGATAAACAGATAGACAGACAGAGACAGACACAGATACACACACAAATATATATACATATAGACACACATACATGACTCCCAAATTTCTCTCTCCAGCTTGGCAGTCCTCCATGACCTTTAGACTCAATGTCCAAACCTACATCTCCACTCAAATGTCCAGCTCTATATCTTCACTTGAATGTTTAATATACATCTCAAACTTAACCATATCCAAAACTGACCTCTTGATCTTCTCCCCACAAACCTACTTGACCTGAAATTGTTCCCATCTTAGTTAGTAGCCACTCTATCCTTTCACTCAGACCTTAAGAGTTCAAATCCTTTACTCCTTCCTTTCTCTTTTACTCCCATATCCATTCATTATGAGCTGGAAATCCCTTCCAAATATGTCTAAATTGAACCACTTCTCACAGGCTCCTACTGTGCTGGTCCAAATTCATATCAACTCTCACCTTGATGATTACAATAGTCTCTAACAATCTGCTACCACCCTGGCTCCTCTACAGTCTATTCTCAAGATAGCAGGCAGAGTGATCTTATGAATAATATGTCAGATTAATATAGGTCCATCTGCTGCTCAAAACCCTCCACTGGTAAAAGCCAGTGTCCTTCTAATGGTCTGGAAGGTTCTACATTGATATGCCACCTCTTTAATTACATTATCCACAACCCACCCTCCTGTTTCAGCCATAATGGTCTTATTTCTGTTCCTTGAGTATGCCAGGATGGGCCCACCAACAGGTCCTTTGAATTTGTCCGGATACTCTCTCCTCAGATATTTACATACCCCACTCCTCATTTCATTTAAATCTTTGCTTAAATGGTTATCTGATCATTCCATTTAAAACTGCAATACCTTGCCTCCCCTCTCCCCAACATTCCCTATCCTCCTTCCCTGAAATTTTTCTCAAACTTAGATATTATCTTCTAATATACCAAGTAATTTATTTATCTTATTGACCTCTTCTCTCTGGCCTACTAATTAAATGAAGGCCAGGATTTTTGTTTTGCTTACTGCTACATTCTCACGGCACAGAAAAATGCCTGGCACACAGTAAGCACTCAATAGATATGTGTTGAATGAACGAATTAATAATAATGAAGCATTCCTGAAGAATGTGTGGTTAATAGTATCAAACAAATTAGAGAGAAAAAAAGGGTTTGAAAATCTGGACATGGATTACATTTAGGTAGAAAGGATTTAAGTATGATCTAAGGAGACTTATAATAGCATATTGACACAGGAGTGTATCTTGCCACCCTCATGTTTTATGTTTAACCATCATTCCCTTTACAATTTTATCCTCTCTAGCTCTGATAATGTCATCATCACTGTAGGAAATTAAAATAAATAAGGTTCTGATGGAGTAGGCTACTGGTTTATAAACCTGACAGAACATTACCTTTTGTCCTAAGCTGAGAATACAGGTCAATAACTAGCAAAAAATGTAGCAGGAACTCATTCCTTTTTCTCTTCCTTTCTTTGTCTGATTCTCTACTCTTTTAGCAGCATTACTTTCCTCTTCTTAATGTCTATGAAGGAATGTGAATTTGCTCATTTCATATTTAAGACAACCAACTGCCAGCATAAAGTTATATGTTCAAGTGGAAAAAAAAATTATAATGATTATTATTAATGCCTTTGTTGAATTTAAAATATAGTTATTATAATTTTGTAAACAACTAAAAAAATCCAAAATTGATTAAAAAAAAAATTATCTTTACTCTCGCTCACTGGTCCAAAAACTTTTTTGTTTTTTGGAGGCTGACTGGTACAGGGATTGAACCCTTGACCTTGGTGTTATCAGCACCATGCTCTAATCAACTGAGCTAACTGGACAGCCCTACCCCAAAACTTTGATATTTGTCTGAAAAGAATTATGAAAATTCATAATCAAAACTGTCATTTTTTACTTTATGAGATTTCTAACCATTGCACACTTAAAAAAATATATAAAATTTCTTTAAATTAATTGTCCATCAAACAAGGAATACTAACTTTCTCTTGTACAGTTGGCTGAAAGTGTTGAATCTTTCCACATCCCTGTAAGGACTGCCAAATGTTGCAAAATTCATCATCATCTTTAGTAGGTACCTAGCAAAGCACAAATGATTTCTTAAGAAAATGAAAACATGAAGAAATAAAGATTCATATTAAAAATCAGATAATTTATTTGTTAAAGTTATTCAGTTGTAGATAGCATATTAAACTAACTTTCATTATCTGAAATCTCTCAATTCTTTTCCTCTAGAGCTCAACGTAGTAATCACAAAAGTATTCTACTGGAGTAAAATTGGTCTTCTTCACATGCAATTGGTTTTGAATGGTTTTACTGAAAAGTATTTAAATCATAACAAACACTATAAAAGGTTGTATTGAATCAATATCCTTACAGATTTTTTTATCTTCTAATAGTATTAATAAATTATCTCACTCAAACCAACATCTAAAGATTTTCTTTTAAAAATCTTCATCTTACACAAAAAATAATCTAATAAATTAAAAAAACAGCTATTACTTATGTAGAATTGATTTCTCAGAGATTAAAATTCTAAAAGAATATGCACCAAAATTTAGCAGTGGTTACCTATGAGATTTGATTTTTGCTTATGTTTCCTTTTGTTATCATCTACTTATCTGGTTTTCCAATTGGCCTATAATAAACATGCAATATTTGGGTTAAAAAATGTGGTTAAGCATAAGATCTGGGGCCATGGAATTAGAAAAGTTAAGTGTCTCATAAGACAACTCAATTTTTGTCCCCAGAAAGATGAGATAAAGGAAATCACCCATGAGCTGGCTGGTGGGAAACTGAAAATTGCTTTTGATAAATGTGATATAGTCCTCTCTTTTTTACTTTGCAAATTTATGTCATTCATAGCAGATAGCCTAGCACATTTGGATTATATAAAAAAAAATGTAAATGTTAACTTGAAGAGTAAATATATAAAGAGAAAACATGGACATTCTCAAGCTCATTATTTTTACTTATTTATTTTTTTGGAAGCCGGCTGGTATGGGATCTGAACCCTTGACCTTGGTGTTATCAGCACCACACTCTGAGTGAGCTAACTGACCAGCTCTGTGTTTTTTTTTAGGTTGCTGGCCAATACAGGGATTGAACCTTGTACCTGGTATTATCAGCGCTATGCTCTAACCAACTAAGCTAACCACTCAGCCCTTCAAGCTCATTATTTAAATACATGAATTTCTTCTTTAAAATAACTAATTTCATAACAGAGGTAAAACACTATCTTTATTAGACTATTATCTTAAATCTGGAATTCACTTGAACGAAAACTTTTTAAACAAAAAAAGAAAAACTAAGACAAATTAGGTTTCCATTTACAAAGTCTACTGTGATTTATGGTTTATAAAGAGAGTGAAGAGAAATTAAAGACTGAGTGTCTTACTTGAGTAGGAACAAAAAGTGATTGAGGGGAATGGTTGAGGCCTCCCAAATGCCCATATGAAATTGATGAATTTAAGCTATAGTGATTCACAGCTGGTTGTGGTTTCACAATGGCTGTCAACTTCTGATTTCCAGTCTCAGAGCGACTCCCATGAGATAGGTTCACCAAGGCACTTGTTGGCAGTCGATAACCTCTACCAGGTGAGCACCTAAAAGTAAAAAGTTTTTATTAGGGTCAGAGGGAAATAATACTAAGTGTGCTAGGGAGAAGAGTCAAATAATTTTGGGGTGGACAATCCAACATCAGAATTAGTAAACATTACTTTTAAATTCAGTAGAGGAACTTGTAATCATAGAAAGATCTCAATTTATAAGATGATACATTTCTGAAAAGTTTCCTAATAGACCATTCAGTGCTTACTAAGTGCAAGAAAAAAAACCAAGCCTTTTTCTAGGGTGTGTGTTTGTGTGTGTGTGCATGTGTGTATGCTTGTTTGCCTTTAAGAAGCTTGCATCTTCATAGCTGAGTATAACTGGAGAGTTCTTGCATTACATATGTCAAATTTCTTCAAAAAAAAGCTGCAGCTTGTATAGTCTGGGTTATAAAAGCCCAAGAGCTACCAGAGTGTGAAGCCATTTTCTCTGTGGTTCTTCCAAAGAAGAGGGAAAATGTTAGCTTTTTTTTTTTTTTTTAATGTCATCTTTACAATATTATTTATTTTTTTTGCTGGCTGTCCAGTACAGGGATCAAACCCTGGACCTTGTATTATCAGCACCACACTCTAACCAACTGAGCTAATCGGCTGGCCTAAATGTTAGCTTTGATCTCATTTGTCTACTGATCAATTGTTGAGTCTAGCCCTTTTGCATCCTTATCTTCCAATCTTAAAGTTCTGGGGCCTGGACCTGGGAAGGCTTAAGAGACAAGTGTGTGATTTCCTTCCTTCATGTCCTTGATAAAAGAGTTAGATGTTAAAATAGGCCTTCTCTTGTCAAAAGTTTTTAACTCCATCTCCTAATATTGTATTTCTCTTTGAGAATACAATTTTCATATATTGAAAGATAGTAAAGGGGATGGCCAGTTAGCTCAGTTAGAGTGGTGCTGATAACATCAAGGTCCAGGGTTTGATTCCTGTATCAGTCAGACACCAAACAAAAAAAAAAAAAGAAAAGACAGTGAAAAAGTAACATTCATGAGAAATGACTGTTAGTTCAAGGTTGCCAGAAAATACTTATTTTTGTGGGAGCTACACTTACTAAAGATTCTGCATCATAGAAATGAATATACTGTAGGAAGTAATCTTTTACACAGCCTTCTATCAGTCAAGAAATCCAATGCCCTTAACCAGGAGGGTGTGGGGAAAGGCACTAAAAAATAACATAAAAATAAATTTAAAACATATTTTAAAAGGTAGTGGGCTACAGTTTCTGGTAATCAAACATTTTCATGAAAAATAAAATCAGATATGGGATCCAGATTCTGCTGCTGCATCTGAAGAGTGCAGATAGGAAAGTCTTTGGATAACAAGCATATCCAAGTTGCAAAGCAACAATAACAACATCCTGAAGGTGACCACTTTGTGTAAGGACTAAAAAGAATGTGATTTTATGCAAGGCGGCTGAACAAGAGTAATTAATTCTTCATTTTAGTTATCCAATAATCAAAATAGAGAAGAAAAATTAAGTAAGCTAAATTCAGTTCAGTTTTCGAGCTGGTTTTTAGAAGGAATAAAGGAAAACTGGAAAGGATTTCATTTCATTCTCACAATAACCTAGTGAAGTATCTATATCTTCATTGTAGATGAGAAAATTGAGTGTCAGATGCTTTTAACTAACCTATTCAAGTGATGGAGCTCACACTTTCTAATACACGATTGTACCTCTCACTCTATCATGATCCTTATTCCTGTAACTTAAACTTTATATTAGAGCTCCCTCAAATATACTCAAGTCTCACTCATGTTAAATTAAAAACAGCCCAAACCTTGTCCTTTAAACCTTCTCATCTCCATTATCTTCTTTCCTTCATAGTCAAATTTCTCAAGGTTACCTCAATTTACTGCCTCCATCACTACACCTGCCATTCACTCTTCAAACCACCCCAAACTGGCTTGAGTACCCACCACTCCACTAAAATAGATAACAAAGACTTAACATGTCATCAGTTCAAAGACGTTTCTATTCCTCAAGCTATTTAACCATAAATGTCCTTTGTTGCCTATGCTATTCCTTCTTCCTGAGCACTCTTTACTATTCCTCCCTCTTCTCCCAGTTAACTATCATTCATTCTTCAAGTTGTATCTTAAATATCCATTCCTCAAGGAGATCTTTCTGGAACTCTCAGGGCAGGTTATACTATTTATAGAAACCTGTACTTTCCCTTCCCAACATTTGTCAAATTTTAATTAAATAATTAATGTTGTAATCAGCTGCTTAATTATCTCCCCATCTAAAATGAAAGCTCTATGAAAGTAGAAAGCACATCTGTCTTATTCACTGTTATATCCCTATTAGTAAGTATGATGTATTGCACATACCATGAACTCAAATTGTGGACAAATAAACAAGTAATGTAAAATCATTGGCCACATGAAGATACATGGGTACTTCAAAAAGTTCATGGAAAAATAGAATTAAAGATAATATGAATCTTTCCATGAATTTTTGAAGTACTTACCCTTGTATTCATAAAAAACAATTACCATCTGAAAATACAAACCTTATTGTTAAGCCGCCAGGAAATTCTTCATCAAATAATACTTCAAATAGTACATCAGCTTCTCTATTAGCTGTTCAAAAAGACAGAGAGAGAGATTAAAAAATCACATGAATAAGCAGATGTTTCTGGAGTGCTTAGAAGCATTTATTTTACTTTAAAATGCACATATTCTGAATATGAAGAATGGTATAATAATAATACAATGAACATGACAAAGGCTAAGAAACAGAACACCAGTGCCCTAGAAGACCACTGTGCCACAATTCCCAGCTAGGTGACCGTTATCTTCAATTTGACGGTTATGATCCCTGTATATTTTTTTACACTTTTACTACATATCTGTAAACAATATGTACTATTGTTTTGCAAGTTTTGAAACATTACATACACGATATCATAGAGATTTTGTTTCAACATATTTTTGAGATTCACCTACGTGAATGCGTTCATTCAGTTTTCTTTATGTTCGATATTCCATCTATGTAGTTATCATAATTTATCTGTTCTCCTGCTGATCAATATTTAGGTTGTTTCTAACTTTTAAAAAAAATTTATTTTATTTATTCAATCAAAATCGATTATACATATTTTGGGGGTTCAACATTGAGATATGTTGATCAAATCATTACTAGCATATATATTGTTACAAATCGTAATTATTCTTAACGCCTCGTCCAGTCTCTCCCCTTTCCCCTCCCCCCTCTAATTACCCTAGATTTCTTCTCTCCTTCTGAAAGAACAATGGTTACTCTGTTGACTTGTTGCCTAGATGATCTGTCCAATGCTGAGAGGTGTGATCAGGGCCCCCAACATTATCGTAGAGCAGATGCTTCTTCTGTCACTCTGAAATGGGCTTTGTGGAGAGAGACATCCTCTTCTTTATCTCTGCTGATGACTCTTCCTCGTGTGAATGCACTACAGTGGCTGGCGGACCACCTGTGTGGTGGTTGTGGTGTCTAGATGCTTTCACAGCAGCCATGGTTATTGTGGGGACTGCGGTGGGCAACCCACATGGAGGTGATGTTTTGGGCATGCTCCTTGGTGCTGGCCATATTCCTGGTTGTGGGGTGTGTCTAGTCCTGTTCTCCATGCCCTGGGTCCCTGGGCAGGTCCCAAGGTGCTGGCGCAGTGTGCCTAGTTTTGGGAGGACAGTCTGGTCCCATTCTCCATGCCATGGGATGCTGGGCAGGCCCTGGGGCATTGGCACGATGTGCCCGGTTGTGAGAGGGGGATCCAGTCCCCTTCTCCATGCCCTGAGTCCCCAGGTGGGCCCTGGGGTGCTGGCATGGTGTGCCTGGTTGTGGGAAGGGGGTCTGGTCCCCTTCTCCATGCCCTGGGATGCCAGGCAGGCCTTGGGGCACTGGTGCAGTGTGCCTGGTTTTGGGAGGGTGTTCTGGTCCCCTTCTCCATGGCCTGGGACCCCGGGTGGGCCCTGGGGTGCTGTTGTGGTGTGCCTGGTTGTGTGAGGGGGGTCCGGTCCTCTTTTCCATGCCTCTGGTCTCTGGTCTGGCCCTGAGGTGCTGGCATGGTGTGCCTGGTTGTGGGAGAGGGGTCCGGTCCCCTTCTCCATGCCTTGTGTCCCTGGGTGGCCCCAATGCACTGGCACAGTTTGCCTGGATGTGGGAGTGGGGTCTAGTGCCCGGCTCCAGCCTCCAGTTCCCAGGCAGGCTCCAAGGGGCTGGTGGTATGCCTGGGCTGGAACTAATTTTTTGTCTTTTGCTTACTTCTAACATGGGGGAACTTCCTGTGGGAACCAGTACTTGA
>NW_007729759.1:165223-171154 GCF_000696425.1 Galeopterus variegatus | reverse complement strand
GTGTGCCTGGTTGTGGGAGAGAGGTCCAGTCCCCTTCTACATGCCCTGGGTCCCTGGGTGGGCTCTGAGGTGCTGGCATGGTGTGTCTGGTTGTGGGAGGGTGGTCCAGTTTCCTTCTCCATGCCCCAGGTGGCTTGGTGTGCCCGGTTGTGGGAGAGGTCTGGTCCCCTTCTCCATGCCCTGGGTCCCTGGGCAGGCCCCAATGTGCTGGCATGGTGTGCCTGGTTGTGGGAGAGAAGTCCATTCCCCTTCTCCTTGCCTCGTGTCCCCAGGGAGGTCCCAAGGTGCTGGCGTGGTGTGCCTGGTTGTGGGAGAGAGATCCAGTCCCCTTCTCCATGCCTCAGGTCCCCGGGTGGGCCCTGAAGCGCTGGCTCAGTGTGCCTGGCTGTGGGAGAGAGGTCCAATCCCCTTCTCCATGCCTTGGGTCTCCGGGACGACCCTGAAGCACTGGTGTGGTGTGCCCGGTTGTGGGAGAGAGGACCATTTCCCTTCTCCTTGCCCTGGGTCCCTGGGCAGGCTCCAAGTTGCTGGCATGTTGTGCCTGGATGTGGGAGGGGGTTCTAGTCCCCTTCTCCATACCTGGGTCCCTGGGCTAGTCCCAAGGCACTGGCGCAGTTTGCCTGGAAGTGGGAGTGGGGTCCGGTCCCCAGATCCAAGCCTCTGGTTCCCAGGCAGGCCCAAAGGTGCTGGTGGTGTACCTGGGCCAGAACTAATTTTTTGTCCTTTGCTTCTAACACGGGGGCACTTCCTGTGGGAACCAGTACTTGAACTGTGTGGTTGATCTAAATTGCTGCTTTGCTGCTGTTTCCCTAGGGAAGGCTTTTTGTGTAGCTCAGGGTTTAATGGTTGACCTTATAGGTACTTCCGGCTCTCCAGAGACCCAGTGGATCTGGGTTGTGTAGAATCTCTGATCTGGTCCTGAGTGTTTTCATCAAACTGCACCGTATGCAATTCTGCATTCCTGACCAGTCTCCTCTCAGTGGTCCTGCACCGACTGGGGGGCAAGTTGGCTGTCCTTGCTGTGTCCCAGTGTTCTCCTGGTGCTCCTGTCTCCCCCACTGCTTATGCTCCAAACACTTCCCATGGGATGGGCCCTGCATTGGTCCCTTGAGATGAAATCAGCAGCCGCTGAATGGATCCCTTTTTTCAGCTGTTCTGGCTCCTCGCTCCTGCGTGGGTCCATGGGAACCCTATTAGTGGTCTTGCTGACCTGGGGGCTGCCAAGGCCCTCTTCTTCCCTGCTGCCTCCAAGTAACTCCATCTGAAGGGCACAGCTGTGGCTTCTGCTGGCTCCTGCTCCATGTGCTCATCAGCTTGACTCTTAAAGTGGCCGCAGCCTGAAACACTCAGAGCAGTGTTTTCTTTCTCTCATTGTGGTTTCTCCCGCCTTCATGAACTCTGTAGGTCTCTTCTCCTCATCCCCTGAGCTCCAGTGGCCACAGCTTGGCTGATGTTACATTTTTATAGGTATAAATTAGTTGATTTGTGGGGGAGAGTGACACTTGGGACCATCTATTCCGCCATCTTGACTGGAACCTAACATTTCCTATTATAAACAATGCTACCATGAACATCATATAAATGTGTCCTTTATACCAAGTGAATGGTTTCTTCAGGGCAGAAGTGAAATCATTGGGTCTTTAGGAATGCACTTTTCTTTTCCTTAACAGTTTTAATGAGGTAGAATTTACATATGATAAAGTGCACATATATAAAGTATACAATTTACTAAGTTTTAACATANAGAATTTACATATGATAAAGTGCACATATATAAAGTATACAATTTACTAAGTTTTAACATATGTAATTAACCATGAAGCCATCACAAATAAGATAATCACTCCCAAAAGTTTCCTGTGTCCTTTTGTAATCCAAAACCTCCTTCCCCAGGCAACCACTAAAAATCTGCTGTTGCCATAGATTAGTTTTCATTTCTAAAATTTTATATGAATCAAATCTTATGTTACTTTTTTTGTCTAGCTTCTTTCAACATAATTATTTTGAGAGTCATTCATGTTGTGTGTATCAATAGTTTTTCTTTTTTACTGCTGAGAAGTATTCCATTGCATAGATATCCAACAATTTGTTTATCCATTCACCTGTTGATGGGCATATGCACTGTTTCTAGTTTTTGGCTATTACATATAAAGCTATAAAGATTCCTGAACAAGTCTTTGTGTGGATTTAAGGCTTTTTTTCTCTTGGGTAAGTACCTAGGAATGAAATGATGGGATCCTATGGTAGATGTACGTTTAGCTTTTTAAGAACCTATCAAATTACTTTCCAAAGTGGTTGCATCATTTTACATTCCCTCTTGCAAATGTAGGAGAGTCCTAGTGGCTCCATATCATTGTCAACACTTGGTATGATCACTCTTTTTGTCACTCTAGTTGGTATGTGGTAATAACTTATTGTGGTTTTAATTTGTATTTCCCTAGTGATTAATAATGTTCAGCATCTTTTCATGTACTTATTTGCCATCTGTATATCTTTTGTGGTAAAATATCTGTTTAGATATTTTGCTCATGTTTAAAATTGAGTTATTTCACTTATTATTGAGTTGTCAAATTTCTTTATATATTCTAAATACAAGTATTTTGTTGGATTTGTTTTGCTAGTATTTCCTTTGTATGTGGCTGACCTTTTCATTTCTATAAGTGTCCTTTGAAGAGTAAGAGTTTTTAAAAAATTTTGATGAAGTCCAAATTACCAATATTTTATTTTATAATTCAGACTTTCTGTGTGCTGTGTAAGATACTTTATCAAACTCTAGGTTATCAAGATTTTCTCCTATAAGTTTTATTTTAGTTCTTACGTGTAGGTCTCTGATTCATTTTGAGCTAATTTCTATAGAGAGTGTAAGGAAGGCAGTTGTGGTTCATTTTTTTTGCATATGGTATCTAATTGTTCCAGCACCATTTGTTGAAGAGACTATACCTTCTCCATCCAATTACCTTGACACCTTTGTTGAAAAATCAATTGGCCATATACGTATGGGTCTATTTCTGGACTCTAATTCTATTCCACTGATCTATATGCCCATCTTTATTCTGGTCAACACTGTTTTTCATTACTCTAGGTTTGTAAGTTTTGAAGTCAGGTGATCTAAATTCTCCAACTTTGTCCCTTTTCAAATTGTTCTGGCTACTCTAGAGCTTTGCTTTCTATATAAATGTTGCAATCAGCTTGTCAGTTCTATAAAACAGGTTGGGATTTTGATCAGTATTTTTTTGTATATATAATTCAAAGCAATTCACATCTTAACAATATTGATTCATTTGTTCCATGAACAAAATATTAATCTTGGCTGTTTTTAATTTCTGCCAGCAATGTATTATGTTTTTCAGTGTACAGGTTTTTTACAACTTTTGTCAAATTTATTCCTAAGTAATTAATACTTTTTTTTCTAAGTAATGAATATTTATTGATGCTATTATAAGTGGTATTTTTAAAAATTTCAATTTTGACTGTTATTGCTAGTATACAGAAACACAATTAATTTTTGCATATTGATGTTATATCCTGCAACCTTGCTAAACTTACATATTAGTTCGAGTGGCATTAGTAGCTTTAACATTACCAGAAATTACTATCAGTGTTATAAGAATTCTCACTGTTCTATATGCTCACCAAACTTTGCTGTATTTCTAGAAACTGATAATTTTTATTAAAAATCATCTATAATTTATAATTAGATATGAAATCACTTATTCCTATTTGCTTTTCTTTGCATATGACATATAAACATTATACTTTGCTCAAGTACCTTAATATGATATTACTTCTATTTTGAGAGTTTTTAAAAAAACAATGAGATATTTTTGTAACCCAAGGGGAGTCATTTCTCTGATAGGTCTTTTTTTTTTAAATTTTAAATGGACTCTTTTTATAAAATTTAAATACATATATCAAAGAAGAAAACATTGTGTCACTACCATAAATGGAAAATCAATATTACTTGCCATAACTAGAAAGTCATTGTAAAAATAAATTTAATGAGGGGCTGGCTGATTAGCTCACTTGTGAGAGCATGGTGCTCATAACACCAAGGTCACGGGTTCGGATCCCCGTACCTGCCAGCTGCAAAATCAATCAATCAATAAACAAACAAATAAATAAATTTGATGAGACAAAATAGTGTAATTAATTTCTAGCTAAATTCTGGTCCTGCTTTCTTTTGTTATAAATAAGTGCTAGAGAGTTGTCAGGTGCTCATATCAAATAAACCCTGTCTTTTTAAAATCATTAGAATTAGAATATAAAGGAATCACTTTATGATCAATCTTATCTAATGAACGCCCCCATCCCACTAAAAATCATCTCATGCATATGGAATGTGTTGCATACTTTGGGAGACACTCATCTAAGATACTTGTGATGGTTAATTTTATGTGTCAACTTGGCCAGACTATGACGCCTGGCTGTTTGGTCAAACATTGGTCTAGCTAGATGTTGCTGTGAAAGTATTTTTAAGATGTGATTAACATTTAAATTAGTACACTTGGAGAAAAGCAGCTAACCCTCAATAATGTTGGTGGGCCTTACCTAATCAGTGGAAGGCCACAGCAAAAAAGACCCAGTACCCTAAAAAGGAAGAAATTCTGCCTTCAGACTGCTTCTGGACTCAAGACTGCAACATCAAGTCTTGCTGGAATTTCTAGCCAGCTAGCCTACTCTGCAGATTTTGGAGTTGCCAACCCCAACTGCATGAACCAATTCCTTAAAATCAGTCAATCAATCAATCAATCAATCTCTCTCTCTTTCTCCAGTCTGTTGGTTCTATTTCTCCGGAGAACCTTGACTATCCAATATCTGACACTATGCTATCCCCTGGTGAGGGTGATGGGCTGTCTCCCCCATCCCTGCTCCCTCATTTTCCAGTTGAAACCAGGCTTGTAGAGTTCATCTATTCTCCATCATTCAGTTGTATCTTTCAACATGACACTTTTACCTAAAATCCAAACCCACAAAAGTGATGCTTAATAAGAAGCAGGAGTTTCTCCTCTGAAGGCTTAAGGCATATCTTCTAGGTTCCCATTTCCTGTCTGGGGAGGGCCACTCCTCAAAAGATTATTGATAAGAAGATTATTCACACCCTTTAGGGGAGAACTCATTGGAGATGAGGTTTTTGCTGAGGGTAGAGATGACAAATATTCCCCTTTCCATTCCATATCCATGGCAGACATGCTTAATTAATGACAGAGCTCTTTTCCACTCAGAATAGATGCAGCCTTAAAATCCTTCTTAAGACAAGATTCCAATAGGCTGCTATTACTGATAGGAGTTGTCGGAAGAAAGGAAAGTTCTATCATTCAAGTCCTAAGGCCTTAGCAGGACAAACTAATTAAGTACAATCAATAAGTCAATATTCGAACAGGAGATACAGGGGGTTGAGCAGACAGCAGCAGGGAGTTCGTTACATTATACCCATTTGACCCTTACCATGCCCAGCCCAAAGCCTGACCCTCCTTTCTCCACTTCCCATAGCTGGAAATACACCCAAAAAATTTAAGAAAGAATCGGGGAAGAAAATACTCTTTTAGAGGCAGGTGGGCAGGGAAGACCCGAAGAGGATTTGCAGATGGAAAATGTGGAGAACAATTGCTCAAAGTTAGCTAGGAATCAGCAGAAAGAGTTCAAATCCCAACTCCGCTACTCATCTATGCATCTATGTAAACATTTGCGGGGGGGAAATAACACCCACTTCTCAGGTGGTTGTGAAGGTTAAAGATAAAATGTGTGACTGGCACATTGTTGACATTAAATATATAATTCTCTTAGGCTCGTGGCCTGCCTATTCTTCCTTTTAAGACAGTGAGATCAAGATGTTGGGTGTAGGGCTGGCTAGTTAGCTCAGTTTGTTAGAGCATAGTTCAATCCCTATGCCATCAGCTGCCAAAACAAAACCAACCCCCCCCCCCCAAAAAA
>NW_007729759.1:163371-164536 GCF_000696425.1 Galeopterus variegatus | reverse complement strand
ACATGGAGGGACATTTAGATCCTCAGCTGCTTCTACCCTTTTCTCTACACTCTTTTTTTTTCTTATTATGGTAAGAAACACATAACATAAAATTTACCATCTTAGCCATTTTTATTTTTACAGTAGTGTTAACTATATGTAAATTGTGCAACAGACTGGTAGGTCTGTTTTATATACACAATTCTGTTGTATTTATAAAATTCAAATTAGTACACATTTAATTTTCAAATACTTTAACTGTAAATAACGTCATGTTTGTTTATTTCTCCATAGAAAACAAGAGATTACAATAAAAATTAAGGCAAAGCTCTGAGCAAGGTTATACAGAAGACTAACTAAGGAGAAGTGATAAAAATTCTGTTTCATGAAAACATATGTACACCTACCAATATGATGTGTAATTTTAATATTTATAAACTACCAAATTCTCAGTAGCCCTTTCTTAATTTCCCCTTCTTTTAAATACTTCCCAGATGATTAAATAAAAAGGAGAATTTTCTCTGAAAAGTAGAAATTAAAAAAAAAAATTAACTAAAACATAAAAAGGATTTAGTTTTTTTCCCTGGTTTACAGTTGCTTTCAGCTTACATATAAAAAACACACAAACTTGTGTATTACTTTACAATATAAATGTAGTTGAAGACATGTCAAGAATTGAGACATTACCCCCTTTAATTCCAATGATGGTGCCCCGAAGGCCAACTGGAACTGAAAAGTTCTCTCTCACATTTACAACACGGTCAAAGAGACGAAACTCTGCATCCCGATCAGGAATGACTCCATGTTGCTGTTCTAAAGGCTAAAGAGAAGAAAGCTATTAATTCTAATTTTTAAAAAGTTTTCCTACAAATATATTAAAAACATTTTTGTCCATTCCATATTTTCAAAGTAAAAGCAACAACTTTGAATTCCTTGAAAAAAAACTTACTCTGTATAGCAAATGAGGCTTCACTGTCACTCGTACCTTCTTACTATTCTTCCTTTGCTGAGGAAAAAAAATTATTTTAAATATTTTTAAAATATAAAATTATAAAATCATTAAATTACATACTACTCCAACAAGTCTGAATTTTAAAAAGCCAAGTGAAATGATTAATTTTAACAATACTTAAAATTCTGCAGTTGCAGCAATGAGGGATATAATAAACGTTTATAAAATGCCTAT
>NW_007729759.1:159280-162688 GCF_000696425.1 Galeopterus variegatus | reverse complement strand
CTTATTCAAATGCTTCTTTTTTATTCTAAAAAGAGTTATATAAAATGGTTAACAAAGATTTACGTTAAAAAAAGGTAAAGTATTGATTTATCACAATACTGTGGGTTTTGTGGTACTTACAAAAATTAAGGTGGCATTCATTTTACAAAGCTTTTGCCTTTGAAATATATTGTAAAATATGATGTTTGAATCTTTTGATTATCTAAAACATGCTTGAAGAAGAGATTTCTCCAATCTTTCTACTTGTTAATTCTGTGAACTCACACTTAATTACTCTAAGCATCAGCTTCCTTCCATCTGTAAGATGGAAATAACATTATCTGCTCTATTTATTAAAAGTGTGAGAATAATTTATTTACGTTGCAATCCATGAACTCCTATTAATAATAATTTTTTTTAAAAGTGAATTTTACCTAATGAGAAAAATAGGATCAGTTTAATTATATGGTAGCCACCTATACTTAGAACTCAGCTTATGGAAATAAGTACAAATGGACATAAAACAGTCCCCAAGCTACAGAGTCCATAAACAATAGAGTTCATGCATTTATATACTATAAAATGCTCTATAAAGCCTTTAAACAGTGTCTGTTTTCTTCTATTATGAGACACTTCATTCATTTTTTCAATAAATGTTTACTGAGTTCCATTTATGCACCATGTACTGATCCAAATACTGGGGCTAATGCAGAGTAGTGGATTTATTTATGTACCCCCCAAACTTACTGAAGCTTGAATTGTGTCACCCAAGTTTCATGTATTATAAACTTGGCCCCCACTGTGACTGTTAAGAAGGTGGGAAATCCTACTATGGTAATTGAAAGGTAGAGCCTTGAAGAGGTGATTAGATTGTAGGACCATGCTGTAGTGAATGGATTAAAAATGGTGGTCAGGGGCGTGATTCTGAGGGCTTTAAAAGAAGAGAAAGGAGAGTCTGTTTTTCTCTCTCTGCTTCCACCATTTTACAATGCGAGACTATTGGGTCACTGTTGCCACCACCAAGGGTCTCACCAGATGTGTTCCCTGGACTTTGGACTTCCCAGCCTCAGAAACTGTAAGCAATGTTTCATTTTCTTTATAAAATACTAGTTCCGTGTATTTTGTTATAAGCAATAGAATCAGAGTAAGAAATGCAGTGAACTGTTCCTTTATTCTAGTTGAGGGAGCATACAAGAAACAAAATAAGGAAAATATATAGCATGTTTGTAGGTACAAAGCTTAGAGAAAAATGAAGCAGGTAAGAAGGATCAGCAGTGTAGGGAGATATTGCAGTTTTAATAGGTGAACAGTGAAGGCCTTATTGACAAAGAGTTTGTTTCCAGCCTTCAGCAGACTAGATGGACTAAAAGAGTACAACTGGTACCTACTGACAACAGAAAGAAGGAACAATGTGAGAAGAGATTTAAAGGAACTTTAAAAAGCAGACACAAGAACTGTGCCTAGAGTTCTAAACATTAATAACAACCAATATGCTCTAATACATTCCTAGGCATTATTACACTACAGTATTGACTGGAAGACATGACTATCAAACCTGATTCATTAGGCAAATGAATAAACTGGGTAATTTTCATAACAGGACCCAATCAATAGCTAATGGATGAGAAGTTTGGGGACTGGCTACTCAAAATGTGATCACCTGGTAGCTTGTAAGAAATGCAGAATCTCACTCTCTGCCCAGAAGCAGGCAAGAGAGCACACCCAGGGTCCTAGACAAGGAGCCGAGGGCCACAACCCCCTCCACCCAAAAGCAGGGAAGACAACATGCCCAGGGTCCTAGGCAAGGAGCCCAGGGCCCTAGGCAAGGAGCCAAGGGCAGTACTCCCTGCCCAAAAGCAGGCAAAAGAGCACGCCGAAAACACCACTCACATGTGGGTGGCCCACCACAGCCACCTCCACAGCCATGGCTGCCAAAAAGGCAGCTTGACGCCACAGCTGCAGCCACAGCCACCATTCAGATGGCCCACAAGACACTCGACTGCACTGACACAAGGAGAGTCAACAGCAGAGACCAGAAAAAGAATAGGATGTCTCTCTTCTCAAAGCCCCTCCAGAGTAACAGAAGAAATAACTGCCCTACCAGATGATGATATGTCAATGTAGAGATACTAGAAATATGAAAACCCAAGAAAATATGATACCACCAAAAGAATACAGTAATTCTTAAATACCAGGCCCTATAGAGCAGGAAAGCCTTGAAATGACAGAAAAGGAATACAGAGCAACAATCTTAAGGAAACTCACTGAGATACAAGAATAATCATAATCATAGACAACATAATGAAATGAGCAAAAAGAAAATCCAGGTTATAAAGGAGGAAATTTACAAAGAGATTAATACCTTACAAAAGAATGTAGCAGAACTCATGGAACTAAAAGAGTCACTTAACAAGATAACAAACACAACCAAAGCTTAAGCAGCAGGCTACAACAAGCAGACAAAGAATTTCTGACCTTGAAAACAGTCTTTTCAAAATAACCCAGGCAGAAAATAAAAGGAGAAAAGAATTTTAAAAGATTAAGAAAATCTAAGAGAGCTACCAGACAACCTTAAGCAGAAAAATATTCAAAACATGGGTGTTCCAGAAGGGGTGGAGAAAGGAAAAGGCATGGAAAACCTATTCAACAAAATAATAATGGAAAATTCCAGGTACAGGGACAGATATGCACTTTCAGATCCAGGAGGCTCCGAGATTCAACCCCAAAAGATCCTCTCTAAGACATGTTCTATTCAAACTGGCAAAGCTCAAAGGCAAGGAGAGAATCATAAAAGAAGCAAGAGAAAAGTGTCAAGTCACCTATAAGGCATCCCCTATCAGATGAACAGCAGACTTCTTAATAGAAACTCTATAGGCCTGAAGAAAATGGGATGACACATCCAAAATACTAAAAGAAAAAAACTGCCAGGCAAGAATACAATACCGAGCAAGGCTATCCTTCAGAAATAAGGGGAAAATAGTATATATTCCAGACAAACAAAATCTGTGGGAGTTTACCACCACATAACGAGCCCTATAAGAAATCCTCAAGTAAGAACTGCATCCGGAATCCAAAAAACAATGATCATTACCACAAATACACAAGAAAGAACAAAATCCACAGGTAGAACAAAAAATGCCAATGAGAAAGACAATGAAACTAAATCTTTCCACCATAAAAAGCCATAGTGACAATGTAATAATGCTCCTATTTTTTCTGATTTTAGTAATTTTGGTCTTTTCTCTTTTTTCTTGGTCTGTTTAGATAAAGGTTTGCAAATTTTGTTGATCTTTTTTTTTCCTTTTTGTCTTTTTTCATGTCCGGCAATGGATCGCAACCTTCAGTGTCGCGTCCGTACCGGACCGGGACCGGCAACGGGATCGCAACCCTCGGCGTTGCACCCGCACCTCGCTCAGCCAGTGAGCAGGA
>NW_007729759.1:123583-158480 GCF_000696425.1 Galeopterus variegatus | reverse complement strand
TTTTTTTTTTTTTTTTTTTTTTTTTTTCTTTTTTTTAAAAAATTTTTATTTTTTCAATATACAATGTATATGATTATTATGGCCCATCACCGACACCTCCCGCCCTCTTCCCTCTCTCCCCCCCCCCCCCACAATGTCCTTTCCGTTTACTTGTTGTAACAACTTCAAAAAAGTATAGTTGTTATATCTTCTTCCCCGCCCCACCCCCGGGTTTTTTTGTGTGTGTTTGTGGGTGAATTAATTTGTTTGTTTTTTAGCTCCCTCCGATGAGTGAGAACATGTGGTATTTCTTTTTCTCTGCCTGACTCGTTTCACTCAATATTATTCTCTCAAGGTCCATCCATGTTGTTGCAAATGGCAGTATTTCATTCGTTTTTATAGCTGAGTAGTTTTCTATTGTTTTTTAATTCCCTATTTCATATATTTCTGTGGTAATCTTTGTTAATTCCTACTTATATTTGCTTTTGGTTTAGTTTGTTCTACTTTTTCTATTTTTTAAGATAAAAGTTTACATTACTGATTTGAGATTTTTCTTATTTTTAATACAGGTGTGGACAAGCATAAATTTTCCTCTAAGCACTGCACGAGCCCTACATCCTATAAATTTTGATAGGCTGTGCTTTGATCTTTTTCTCAAAGTACTCTTTAATTTCTCTGTGATTTTTCTTTTTACTCATTGTTTATTTAGGAGAGTGTTGTTTAATTTCCACACATTAGTGAGTTTTCTAAATTTCCTTCTGTTATTGTGGTAAGAGAACATATTTCCTATGATCTTATGAGTCCTTTTTTTCTAGGCATTTCTCAAAGGAAGATATATGAATGGTCGACACATGAAAAAATGCTCAACATTACTCAGCATTCAGGAAATGCAAATCAAAACCACACTGAGATATCATCTCACTCCAGTTAGGCTGGCTAATATCCAAAAGACTGAGACTAACAAATGCTGACAAGGATGTGGAGAAAGGGGAACTCTCCTATACTGTTGGTGGGACTGTAAAATGGTGCAGCCATTATTGAAAATGGTATGAGGTTCCTCAAACAGCTTCAGATAGAATTGCCATATGACCCAGCTATCCCACTGCTGGGTATATACCCGAAGGAATGGAAATCATCTTGTTGAAGGGATATCTACACTCCCATGTTTACTACAGCTCTATTTATAGTAGCCAAGAGTTGGAATTAGCCTAAATGCTCATCATCAGACAAGTGGATAAGGAAAATGTGGTGTATCTATACAATGGAATACTACTTTGCTATAAAACAGAATGGAATACTACCATTCACAGCAACATGGATAAACTTAAAGAAAATTATGTTAAGTGAAAAAAGCCAGGCACAGAAAGAGAAATACCACATGTTTTCACTTATATGTGGGAGCTAATAAAAATAAATAAACAAATAAATAGGAAATAAAAACACAACAATCATAATAATTTCTTGAACTTGTTAAGAGAACAGATATGATGTTAATGGAGGTGAGAAAGGGAGGAATTGGTAAAAGGCCACGAAAATCAACTACATTGTATAATGATAAATTAAAAAAAAAAAAGAAATATCTACTTATGTGAGAGGTTGATTTGCCTCCTTTTAACACAAAATATTTTATATATGTCAATTATTAAAAAAAAAAAAAAAAAAGACTGATACAATGACTGGAGAAGGACCAGGAGAGACCATAGAGCAAGAGTTTCAGACTCACAGGCCTCCAGGGGCCAGGCAGGAAAGGTTCATATGCAAAGATGGACTGATGTGATTCTGGAGAACTAGAGTGTACCTGCCACTCAGCTAGAGCAAACTGTCCCAAGCAGAAATCCATGCCCAGTATGCCAGAATATTTGGCTTTTCAGGTCACAGTGGATATTTGGAATTTATGTGAAATTTTTGATTTTTAAATGTTAGCAACTGGTTCAAATTTTCAAAAAACAGCCCAAATAAAGCACATTTAGAGGACATGATCAGACCACAAGCTGCTGTTTTGCAACCTCTGTTACAGTCCCCACTTATAAACATCTCAACAAATTTTGATGATTTTTATGAAAATATAACCAAAAAAAGGGGAAAAATTTAAATAAACAAACAAAAGTTCATGGGAAAATTTCCATTATTTTTCAGTTCTATTTTCCACAAACTTTTTGATGTGCCCTTGTGTTTACATTGTTTCATTGATTTTTATGCAATTTATGTTGTTAAACTTAGATATTTAATTTCTGTTCTTGATTGCTTTTTATTAAGTGGACTTGTTGATTTGCTTAGAAATTAGTTCGCCTTTGTAAAGTTTATTCATCTTCCTCTGTTGAAATTAATGTAATATTTGCATGCTTTTGGAAGACTTTAGAGAGCTATTTCAAATAATTGTAGAAATTATAAAAAGAGCCGAGCCTGTGGCACACTCGGGAGAGTGTGGCGCTGGGAGCGCAGTAGCACTCTCGCCGTGGGTTCGGATCCTATATAGGGATGACCCGGTGCGCTCACATGCTCACTGGCTGAGCACGGTACGGCTGGTCTCAAAAAGGACAAAAAAAAAAAAGAAATTATAAAAAGAAATATGGAAATTTTAATAAGCTTTACATCTCTAGTTTTTGTGAAAATTTGAAGCTCTACTTTCTACACAGTATTTTGGTATTCATCTGTTATTCAGTTTATATATTTGTTATTTGAACAAATAAATATGCATATCCTTGTTTAAAAAAAAAAAAAGAAATGCAGTATGTCAAACCTCACCTTAGACCTACTGAATCAGAACCAGTATTTTAAGAAGATTCCCTGTTGCTCTGTTTGCACATTAAAGTTTGAGAAACACTGCACTAGGGGTGGAACCCAGAATTAGTGTTTTTTACAAAGCTCCCCCAGTAATTTTGGTAATTAGCTAAGTTTGGGAACCACTGTCCAATAAGAAAACTACTGTTACTTTAATGATGACCCAGTATTATAAAGAAAAGTTTAAAATATCTGCAGAATGTTATGTTTATCTTTTAGTTTTTTTTCTTCTATTTATTGCCGTAATAACATTATAACATTTTCCCCCAAAAGGGGAAAAAAAATCACTCACAACAGCACCCTCTTGACATATTAATGGGTTTTAACAAAAATTACTGTCTTATTTATGTGCTCACATATTTTTTAAAAACATGTTATAATCAAAATAATAGACCACAAGTTTGTATATGTATCTTCTGTTTGTAAAGAAAAGGAAAACATGCAAAACATTTTAGAAAGCTCTGCATCCAAAGGGGTTAAAATAAAATTTGGGGGCTTAAAGTTATAAATATTTGCCAACTGGAAAACACTTCAAAAACAATGCTGGACAAACAGATTTCACTCTACACTGAAAGACACTTAAGAGGTAGGAACTACTTTATTCTCATTTACCAGTGAGGAAATAGTGTATCTTCTAAGGTTGTAAGTATTGAAAGAGGGATTCAAACTCAGTGTATAAGGCAGATAGCTCTAGAGTCCAGTTCTTAACTTACTCTGCTATTAGTTCAAATAAGAGACTACAATGTCAACAAAGCAACATCATTTTAATAAAAAGGCAAATTTGTGAAAAATAAAGTCAAAAGTAAAAAAGCACAATATAATCAATACATTTTCTATCGTACCAAGTTGGAGGATCAAAGTAGATAAAATAGGTAAGTCTACTAAAGAAGTTTATTTCTTTTAAAAAGACAGAAAATAGGAGAAATTAAGTGGGATTTCAAAAATTCTTAATAACTGAATGAGCTTATAGTGAGAAAAGTACATTTTAAAAGCAATTCTGTAAAAGTCAATTAAATAAATTTTTTTGTTCTATAAAAAGATGAACTGTGTCTTTAAAGAATATAGTTAGAACAGGAAGGAATAGGAATAGGAATATTTCTCAATCACAAACTTTCTATTTTGACTCGAATCACAAAATATTAATACTTAAAATTAGAAACACTACAAGGACATAAAATTTAAATGCTATGGCTTTTGTATATTGAAGTGTACTTACATTTACTCAGATAAACTTATGAATAAACATTGGAAATGGTTAGAAACTTATAAAAATTATAGCATTTACATTAATTAGAACCACTAAGAGTAAGTTTTATTTGGTTGAAACACAAATTGTTTGTAAAATAAAATATATCCCATTTAATTTCAAATCTCATTAATAATCTCAGTTATTGTAAATTAGTACCTTGCACTTTTCAACTTCTTCCTCAATTTTCTCAACAATAGCTGCATCCAGAATTTGTAAATCACAAGAAGAACGAGACAAAGTACTGACAGGATGTCCTTTTAGCCAAGTAATAATTTCTTGAACTTTCTCAGCACTACAGTAAAAACAAGAACAATAATTTTTTTCACAGTGGTTAAAACTTTCTGGGATTACACAAAAGGCCTGATGTAAACTTTCTGAGGGTGGTGAATTATAAAAGACATAAAATTGATATAATTAACAATTAACCACTTAACTTAATTAGGACTAATTATAAATCATATAAATATAGGCATATTATCTCTCAGTAATAAAAAATATCACAAATATTAGTTTTAAAATATTTACTGATATAAATGATATAAAATTTCTATTAAGTTCTTATAAATACCACAAATCTTGCTTACCCATTCTCATTTTCTCCAGGCCAAATGTCATCTTCATAGAACACATCCTCTTGGCTATTTTTGGCTATATAACTAAAAAGTTCTGGAGCTCTAACCAAACAAACAAAAATATTGCTTTAAAAAAATATATGGCTAACTTCACACAAACTTTTTATGAAATAATTTTGGATACTAAGGGGACATATACAGTATACTGTGGACTGATTATTATAGTATTAATAAGGGATATTATTAATAAAAGATAGAGAATGATTTGAAAGCCAGATTATAACTGGGCCCACTGGCTGAGAGAGAAATGGTTCAACTCAAAAATTTATAATAAACTTCATTTACTGACTCTATATCTCTTTGATTATAATGACAGGTGATAAAATAAATTATTAAAATAATATATATAGGTTCATTTTCTAATTTTTACAAAAAAGCTGGGGCACTCCATAATAGAGCAAATTAAAAGAGATTAGTTTCTTTTGATATTTCTCAAAACTCCATTTTTTTCTGAATAATGTAGGACTCGGGAACATATAATAGATTGAACACATGTGCTTATCTTTGGTCCCTCCCCAACCTACTAAAATGACGATGAAGTGTAAAAAAGAGCATAGAAAGACAGATGAAGAGAGAAGCAGAGTGTCTGACAACATATATGAGTTGTTAACAAAATTTTAGAAATTGGAAACTGTATAGATGAGTATAAGCTGATTTCGCAGACAGGAATATGCTGAATCCTAAACCATCAGTGGGAGAAGTTAACAAGAAACAAATTGATTTGAACCATAGAACTCTGTAAAAGCTCATGAATTATGGGCTCTAGGTACAGTTAAAGCCTTTGGTGTGTAGTGAGGTAATAAGATTTTAGATGAAAATTTGCATAACAAGCAGTTACAGAGTTATGTGGTTACTTGCCTACACTCCAGCATAAACTTGTAGTTTATATTTTGGAGAAGTCAAATAGGAGATGCTCTAGCCTTGGGTATACCAGGCACACAAAGCTGGCGGAGGGGGATGCAAGGAGGAGAGGCTAGGTTCTGTAATGAAAACAGGGAATTAATAAAAGCATAAATACTACACAAAGTGTCACTAGTAAGCATAATTTCTCTAGGAAGCAGACTCTGAGATGGACATAAGCATGGAGAAATTTAGCAGGGAGTGCCTGTGGGATCAACACCTACAGAAGAGAAGGGAAAGCAAGGAAACGGAATTGAGCATAGGGAGAAGTTGGGCTGTGATTCATTCTCAGTGAATCCCTTGGCTAAGCCTACAAAGATCTCAAACTAGGATGGCCCTTCAGACTTGTTCTGAACTGCGGCAATAAGATTACCTGGGTCTTTACACCTCCTTATAGATCAGGCACTGGGTATGTGGCTGTTGTGGAAAGAGGATGTAACTTTAGGTGAGGCAGTTCTCTTTATCCAGGCAATTCCTGAAGACTCACAGCTAATGGCTGTCAAACAGCAGCACTTCAGCTGTTGGGGGAATAGTTTCCTTCAATCTTGAAGGGAGATTGGGGTGTATCACAGTATCTAACTAGGTTAATCTTCCAAACACTGAAAGTTAGTATTGTTCCCCACCTTCATTTCCCCAAGGAAAAGGCTGGAGGATACCTCTTAAGGAAAATTAGCCAGTCAAAGAGAAAAGATGTACATACAGGTAGTGATACTAGGAGGACCTCTATAGAAATAGCAAAGTTCCATCTAATAAGCCCCACTCAAGTGAACTAAATTTCCAATCAGCCTTTTAGTGCCTTGTTCTTAAGTATAATTGGACACCAAAGAATCAGCAGAAAAGTGAAAAAAAAAAAAATCTTTAACATGAAAGGAGAGAACACATCAAACAGGAGGGGAAAAAAAGCAACTGGGAGAAAACAGAACATCCAAAAAAGAAAAAAAAAAAAAGTAGAAGAAAAAAATCTGGAATTAATATCTTCAGAGAAAGAAAAAAGGACATTCCACTCATTATAAGAGCAAGATGCTATAAAAAGGAATAGCCAGAGAATGATACACTTTTAGAAATTAAAAATGATTAAATTAAATAGAAGATAAAGTTGAAGAAATTTCCCACAGAGTAGAAGTATAACAACATAGAAAATGGATGAGAAGAGATAAGAAAATTAAGAGGATTAATCCAGGTCTAATATTTAAGTAGCAGAAGTCCCCAAAAGAGAGAACAACAACAAAATGGTTAGGAAGAAACTACCAAAGAAATAATATAAGAATGTTTCTCAGAATGGAAGGGCATCTGTTTCAAGCCCAAAAGGGCTGAACAGCAACAGGAAACAAAAAAGATACATTCCAAAGCACACATCATCACATTATTACCCAGCACAGGTAAAAGGAAGATCCTAAAAAGATTTCAGAAAATGAAAATAGATTCACATACAAAGATTCAGTATCAGAATGGCAGAGTTTATCAATAGCAATACTGAAAATGAGAAGAGAATGGCGCAGCGCTTTCAAAATTCTGAGTGAAAATAATCTCCAATCTAGGATTCTACACTCAGGCAAGCTACCAATCAAGACCAGGAGGACGGACCTAGAGAGAACTATATTAAGTGAAAAGAGTCAGTTGCAGAAAGAGGAATATCACATGTTCTCACTTATTTGTGGGAGCTAAAAATAAATAAATAAATACACAAATAACCTGGGGAGGAGGGAAGAAGACACAACAATTACAATTCCTTGAAGTTGATGGGACAAGCGAACAGAAAGGAGGGTGGGAGGGAGGGGGGAGGAGGGGGAGAAGGAGGGAAGAGGGGGGAGGGAGGAAGCTTTCAAGAATGGGCCATAATAATCAACCACATTGTATACTGACAAAATGAAATAAAATAAAATAATAATAAAAAAAAGTTTTCAGAAATGGCAAATAAAAAAATGGAATTCCCTTTAAAAAAAAAAAAAATCAAGACCAGGAGAAGAATAAAGACATTTTCAGACATGCAAGCTTATTCAGGAAGCTATAGGACTAAGTGCTCCATCAAAATGGATACATAAATCAGAAAGAGTAATGTATGGGAGTCAGAAAATGAAGAAATCTTACACAGGAGAATGGCGAAGGGAATTCCTAGGATGACAGTAAAGTGAAACTCCAGAAGGAGAGCTATGCAACAGCCCTAGAGAGAAATCAGTTCAGACTGAAGCAGGAAGACAGAAGGTTTGAGGAGGAAGTCTCCAAATAAAAATGGAACTGAAAGATCACCTTTTCTGTTTGACCATATCTAGTTTTACAGCTATGGTAAAGAGTTTAGGGCTGAATTAGTTATGTTAACATAGATGATAAGCAAATGAAAAAACAATAGGGAAAACAAAAACGTGTACAAGAAGGGAAATGTAATCAAAATACCCTACAAGGTCCAGCTGTGAACAGTTACTTTTGCAAACCTTTTATACATTTAACCAAAAACTGATGAAGCTTTAGTGAGTGGGGAAATATGTATGAGTGTATAGGGAGGTGAGGGAATAGGGTCTGGCAGTAGTAGAAGAAAACTAAAACTCATCTCTCATACTAGGAAATCAATGGACATGTCAGGTTGAAAAATTAAGGAAAAAGTATTTTAAATTCGACCTTTTAAAGAAATATGGAAGTGAACAGAACAATCTAAATTTTCAGATGGTAACATGAAATCGAATTGTGTCTCCCTGGTGCCCACAAAAGATACAGAATGTGACTTTATTTGGAAATAACATTTTTATAGAGGCAAGTTAAAATTAAGTAATTTAGGGTGAGCCCTAATCCAATATGACTGGTATCCTTATAACAAAAGGAAACTGGGGTACACAGACAGATACACACGGATGTAAGATGATGTGAAGATACACAGGGAGAATGTCATGTGAAGATGGAGGACTGAAGTAATGTACCTACAAGCCAAGGAACACATGAGGCTATGAGAAACTGTGACTGGTATCCTTATAACAAAAGGAAACTGGGGTACACAGACAGATACACACGGATGTAAGGTGATGTGAAGATACACAGGGAGAATGTCATGTGAAGATGGAGGACTGAAGTAATGTACCTACAAGCCAAGGAACACATGAGGCTATGAGAAACTGAGAGAGGTGTTTCCCTACTGCCTTCAGAGGGACCATGGCCCTGTTGACATCTTGATTTTGGATTTCTTGCCTACAGAACTGTGAGACAATAAATTTTTGTTATTTAAGCAATCCAGTTTCTTGCACTTAGTACGGGAGCCTTAGGAAACTAATACAGGGATCCTCAAATATAAGAAGATTAGAAACCAGTGGAACAATGGAAAGAACATTCAATGTGAATAAGAAGTGAACATATTTCCTGTAAACCTTTGTCACTATTTACCTCACTTAACCTTGGTACTCAGTTTTCTCATTTTCTTATCATTTCAGCAAGAAAACTCAATCATTCTAGGATAGTAGACTTTTGTCCAGCTGGAGTTGTAAGAATCAGGAAAATACACTATGCCAAGGGCTGTTTTGTTCATCCATACCAGTCCTCTTAGTACTGACACAGGCATGCAAAGTAGTGAATAATTTATGATAGCAAGTCAAGAAAAATTTTCATTAAAAGAAGGCCAATTCTCATCATACTTTTTCTTTTTAATAATATAAGGATGATATTTTTCTATTTTAGCTAATGGCTGTGATGCTCCCTGACACAAAATTAAGTTTATAATCAAGTCTGTATGCATATATGTCACATTTTACTAAAGGAATATTTTTCTTCTAAAACTGCAAGGCAAAATAAATTAGTACATTCCTAAGTTTTGGAACACCTAGTAGGATCTTGTTAGGCACTTACCTCTCTAAGTACTCTGCAAGAAGTTGTTCTGCTGCAGATGAATACATCCATTCACTTCCAACTTTCTTAGTATATCCAGGTACCTCCTCATTTTTTTTGTTGAATTTGAGATTTAAACCCACATTTGCTTTATGGTCTCCATGAGGGCTGAATTTAAACCACACACACACATACACACACCACACACGTTATAAAATGTTGTTCAAGGAATAAAAAGGTTTGCTTTCAATTCTTAGAAAAGTTCAGTTTTAATTGTTCTACATTTTAGTCATTATGGTTATTTTCAAAGTAGCAGTAATTGGAAAAACTAGAGGAAAGGCTTTAAAACTCAAGTTAACAAAGCATGTAAATGAATTATGTAAGTATAGAAGAAAATGAAATAAAAAAATGCAAGGAAATATATTACTGAGGTTCACACACACCCTCCGATACCTTTTTTCAAGGTTCAATTTGTTACCTGCTAAAAATAAAAACTGTCTTTCCAACCATGTAAAACATGTGCCATTCAGATGAAATAACACCATCAGAGGAATTTATAAACAATTTTTTAAACACCTCAGAGCAATTAAAAAGGAAAATAAATACTAAAATATTAAGCATTTAATCTTTATCATTTTTCTGCCACTTTAAGTAAATTTCTCTAATATAAACTTACTTTCGCCTAGATCCTCTTCCAATAAAAATACTTCCTGTAAACCTTGAAACAAGGTAACCATTCACTCCAAGGCGACTGGCCAACACATATCCTGGGTTGTACTTTATAGAATATTTCTTTAAATATAAAAACAAAAAAGTCAATTATGGAAACACAAGTTTACATTAAATATTATTTCTTTACCTTTAAAATCTGGAGATAATCAAGACATCACTAACCACTGGATAGTGGCAATATAAGGATTCTCACTTAGATCCATTTCCTTTTTTTTTTTGAAAGGATCTGTAGGCAGAATTTTTCTGCTCCTCTCTCTTTCTCCTTAAAGGACAGAATTCCCAAGGATGGATGAAAGGGGGAGGAAATATATAGTTTGTGAAAGTGTCTCAAGAAATCAATGCTACTGTTAAGTACTAAGTGGCAAACTCCAAAGGCAAGATTTTTTGAAAAACTAATTTTATATTCTAAGCAGGGCCTATCAACGGAGGGATAAAATGAGGCCTCAGTAACTACTATACTGAATTAAAACATGAGTATGTCATCAAAATAGTTGCTACTGAGAAAAATTAGAAGTGTCACATGAAAGTAACAAATATGCACAGGTTTACAATTAATACAGTTAATGAAATATAATCCTAATTTGTATACTTAAGGGAAGAAACCATAAAGATTGTCAAATAAAAGAAGTATCAGATCATATAATTTTTAACCAGGAAGATTATTATTCACAAATCCAGTACCAACTACCATATACTCTTAATATAATGTATATAACAATAGCACATAATTATTTTATATTTATATATTCATATTCATATTATATGAAGGTTATATTCATATTTTATATTCATATCAGATATGAATATAAGATAATTTTATTGCCAACAAAAAAACTTCCAGAGATTGGTAAGATCAATTTTTTTTTATTGATGTCTATAATGACCCCCCAAATGGATAATTTTTTGGTGGCCTGGAATATAAAGTTACTGTTAAATAAATATGTAAATATGTTAGTAAAGAAAGCAACATAGTTTTTCATCAAGAACATTATCAGATTTAGCAATAATATAATACAAATCAAGTATGCCTTCCAGAACAGATCGAAAGAATTAAGGCAGGTGTTCTAAATCACAAATAGTACCACTTTTCTAATAAGCATCTGAAAATGTGTAGAGGCACATCCAATTACAATAACTGGCATGGGCACTTAATGCCCAAGGGCCAAAGATGCCAGCTGTCCTGCCATACACAGAATAGTCCTATTTAATACATACTGTCCTGCCTAAAATACCAATTGTACTCCTTCTGAGAAACACTGGGTTATGCCATATAGTGGTCCCCTTTTATCCATGGTTTCAGTTACTCAAGGTAGAGTACAATAAAATATTTTGAGAGAGAAAGACCACATTCATATAACTTTCATTATAGTATATTGTTATAATTGCTTTATTTTATTATTAGTTATTTGTTAATCTCTTACAGTGCCTGATTTATAGTTAAACTTTATCATAGGTATGTACAGGAAAAAACATGGCATATATAGGGTTTAGTACTATCTGTGGTTTCAGGTATAAACCAGGGATCTTGAAATGTATCCCCTGGGGAAAAGGGAGACTACTGTAATTAGAAGTTAAAATCATCAAAAATATCATTGAAAATATAAAGTAAATAGCTGAGAATGTTGGGGTGGAGAGAGAAGGTGGCTTGAGTGAAACTTAAAGAAGGTATGCAAAGAGAAAAGTATAATGAAGAGGGCACGCCGATCAACACTGTACGAGTGGGTAGGTTCTTCTAGATCTAGAAAAAGCCAAGGATGAAGGAACACAAGTTCTTCCACCTTCACTGACTCCCAAAACAAAGATCCAGATTCTTTATCTAATGGCCCACTCTCCTGGTTTCCTGACTATACTGTCTAAATTCTTTCTCCAAAAGAGACTTGATAGTAAAATTTTAGGAATGTCTCTGCCTTCCATACATAAAGTTTCCTCATGGGTATGCTGATGCTTAATGCCTTCAATTCATTTCACAGGATACAAAGCTTTAGATTTTACCATTAGAAAAAAAATTTTTTTTTACCATAAGTAGCAATAGTTGGTTTATCATGAATTAATTTCAGTTTAGTCAATTATCCAATTAATCAATAAGAACAAATGACAAATATCAGAACCTTCCCCCTATTTTAACAGGGGAAAGGAGGCCAGTGAACATCTTTGGAGAAAAAGTCCTGAAAAAAGACGTTGTGAACTTAAATGCAGTTTTCCAATATTCTCTAGGGTTGAGACTATTCATTTTTAGTTGGGTTGAGGTAAACAACTTTTGCAGAAAGGCTATTTGTCACTTGTAAGTAAAAATGCAGGCTCTGAATTATTATGAAAGGTTTAAAAAACCTAAGTCTACTCCCAGAGGGTATGCTAATCAATGTGGCTCTTATAAGCTTGAGCAAATAAAGGAATTTCAGTGATTTTCCCTGCAAAGATCTGCACAAGGTTTTGAGCACAGATTCCACACTTATTTTTAAATACTACTAGATACAACTGTGAGAGAATCTGATCAGTACTAAATAAAACACGTGAAATACATTCAAAGGAGGTAGCAGAAATACCCTTCTAACATTTTAAGAAGTTTATCAACTCTGAATGAAACAATATGAAGTACAGTACTCACATGCTGGTTCTGTATTAAAGCATCAAGATTGGGTTCACATGGAATGCTGAAAACCACACGAATCCTACCTTCTGTAATCACATCACCTGAATCCTGAACCTTAGAGGGGAAAAAAAAAAAACACAGTATGTTTTAGGCTCTTTCACTACATTTTATTTTTCTTATTTGAACAGAATTTATTATTTCTGAAATACAGTATGACAAAGTTAGATAGTGGAAATTCTCTTGGAATTTATGAGTGGATGTCATAATATTGTAAAATTGAGTCACTGTATCCTTGCTTTAATAGCTGTTAATCTTTCCTTTTTTTCTTTAAACTTTTTACTTGCAAATAATTAGTGTCAAAAAGTTGCAAAAATACAGTACAAAGAACACCTGAAAACATTTATTTAGATTCACCTATTGTTAACATTGTAAAGCAAAGGGCTTTAACATCTGCACACTGTTTATGTGTATTTACATACACATAATTATTTCTCTGAACCTTTTGAGGATATAATCATGTTCCTTACCTCTAAATATTTCTGTGTATATTTCCAAAGAAGGATATTTTGTTATATTACCACAGTACAATTATTAAGTATATAAATTTATACTGATACAATACTTTTTTCTAAGCTACTATCCATACTCCAATTTTGTTAGTTGACCTATCAATGTCCTCTATAGAACTCTTTTCTCCCTCTACTACAGAATCCAGGATAGAATCAGATATTGCATTTAGTTGTCATATCTCTTTTGGCATACTTTAATCTGGAATATATTCAGAGCCTTTCTGTGTTTTTCATAACATTGAAATTTTAAAGAATACAATTCATCCTTCCCTTTTTTTAAAAAAAGTTCCTTATTTTAGGTTTGTCTGATGCTTCTTCTTAATTAGGTTAAGGTTATACATTCTCAGCCAGAATACTGAATAGGTAATGTGTCCTTCTTGGGGTATCACATCTGGAGGTATGCGATGTTCATCTGTCCCTTATTGTGAATCCTGAGTTCATATCAATATTTTCAAATACAAATTCACTCAGCCCTATAAATACATCTAAAATAGTTTCAGAATTGTTTCATCCATACCACCATAATAAAAAAACCTACTAAAAAAGCAATCAGGATTTGAATTTTTTATCTCCTACCTCCTGACCCTAACCCACTCAAGACTAAAGATATATAGTCAAATACGGTGTTTACAGAATGAAAGAATTTTTTCTTATTTTTCCTCTTTCGTATTATATTTTATTTTGCGCCTAAATGAGAAGTTAAATAACTGTATTAACTTGAAACTAGGGTGTTTACAGAATGAAAGAATTTTTTCTTATTTTTCCTCTTTCGTATTATATTTTATTTTGTGCCTAAATGAGAAGTTAAATAACTGTATTAACTTGAAACTACAAAGAAATTTAATTAGTAACAGTAACTGAAACTAACTTCTCCAGTGCAGCCATAATAGGGGGTTCCCAGCATAAAGACCGTACTTCTAGGAGGAAACAAATCATCCAATGTTTTGATATTGGAGAAACGAGAGTCGAAAGCTCGGATGTCCTATGTAAAATGAAATATAAAAGGAAATCATCACAGTCAAAATTTCTATAGATTGCACATCAAGTTTTTTTCCCCATGGTATTATGATTATGCTGTCTACAAATATCAAAGATGAACATTTTCTACATAGCAATACTAGCAGCTAAAATTTATTAACTGGGTATATGCCAGGCACTCTTCCAGGTGCTTCACACATTTATTTAGTTCATTTAATCCTCAAGATAATCCTCTGTGGCAGAGACCATTATTGGCCTCACTTTACAGATGTGGAAAAACTGGGGCACAGAAAGGGGCTGAATCTTGTCCAAGGTCACATAGCTAAGAAGCCAACTCTAGCAGTCTGTGTTCTTATGCACCATATTGTATCCCCCAAATTACAAGATCACTACATACTTTAAAAAATATTTTGTCCCCTTACCATATCTAAGGTTATAAACACAAAGAAATACCTTTTATGTTTATTGGTTTATTTAAGGCAAACATCTAAAATGCAATAGTATAAGTTAATGCTGGGAAGTATTTTTTTTAGAGACTAAGTCCTTAAAAAAAAAATAAAAAAAAAGACAATTTCCCTAACTGTACACACACACACACAGTGAATGTCTGAGCATATATTACTCCTTATAAAGACTAAGGTATTTTGCAAGTTATATTAAATAATAATCTCTATTATACATTGCTGAATTAGTCTTCTATTTATAAATAAATATTAATATAGTCTTTTCTTTATACAATGTGTAATAGTGTACATCAGGAGATTTACCTTGACAATAGTTTGATAAACAAAAGGAAGAACTTGTTTGGACCACTGTTTCTCTAGACGAACTTCACCATTTTGATTTATTTGATATTTACGACCTGTGAGTAACTGAGCATACACAACTGCAGATGTTTCATTTATTATTATTCCCTTTCTTTTCAGGTAGCTAAAAGAAAGAATAAAAAAGAAATATATATGTGTTTAGGTATGTATATATTCTATGATCATAATCATCACTTAAACTACCATCTCACAATCAAATACTTAAACTTTAAATAAATATGCTAGCAGTTCTGGGTATCTAACTTAAAACTTTTTGCATTATTTATTTTCCTATGAGTGTACTTTTCCTACTGCCTATAAGATTAAATGAGAACTCATAGATCTATAAGAAACTCCTGCCAACTGATCTTTGACAAAGGCAACAAGAACATGCACTGGGGAAAAGACTGCCTCTTCAATAAATGGTGCTGGGAAAACTGGACATCCATATGTAGAAGAATGAAACTAGACCTGTACCTCTCACCATACACCAAAATCAACTCAAAATGAATTAAAGACTTAAATATAAGACCTGAAACTATAAAGCTCCTAAAAGAAAATGCAGGGGAAACACTTCGGAAGTAGGACTGGGCAAAGATTTTATGAATATGACCCCCAAAGCACAGGCAACAAAAGGAAAAATAAACAAATGGGATTATTTCAAACTACAAAGCTTCTGCACAGCAAAAGAAGCAATTAACACAGCAAAAAGACAACCTACGGAATGGGAGAAAATATTTACAAACTACGCATCTGACAAAGGATTAATATCCAGAATATACAAGGAACTCAAACAACTTAACAGTAAAAAAAATAACCCAATTAAAAAATGGGCAAAGGAACTGAATAGGCATCTCTCAAAGGAAGGTATACAAATGGCAACAGACACATGAAAAAAATGCTCAATATCATGAAGCATCAGAGAAATGCAAACCAGAACCACATTAATTTTTTTTTTCCTTTTTGTCTTTTTTCGTGACCGGTAACGGGATCGCAACCCTCAGTGTCGCGCCCGTACCGTGACCGGCAACGGGATCGCAACCCTCGGTGTCACGCCCGCACCGCGCTCAACCAGTGAGCGGACCGGTCTGTATATGGGATCCGAACCCTTGGCGGGAGCGCCACCGTGCTCCCAAGCGCTGCACCCTACTGAGTGCGCCACCGGGCCGGCCCCCAGAACCACATTAAGATACCATCTCACCCCAGTTAGACTGGCTATCATCAAAAGATGGAGAGCAAATGCTGACAAGGATGTGGAGAAAGGGGAACCCTCCTACACTGTTAGTGGGACTGTAAATTGGGGCAATCACTATAGAAAACAGTATGGAGATTTCTTAAACAATTTCAAACAGAGCTGCCATATGATCCAGCAATTCTATTGCTGGTATATATCCAAAGGAATGGAAAGCATTATATCAAAGAGATACCTGCACCCCATGTTTATTGCAGCTCTATTTACAATAGCCAAAAGTTGGAACCAACCTAAATGTCCACCATCAGATGACGCCAAAAGAGTGGTATATATACACAATAGACTATTACTCAGCTATAAAAAAGGACAAAATACTACCATTTGCAGCAACATGAACTTAGAGAAAATCATATTAAGTGAAATAAGCCAGGCACAGAAAGAGAAATACTGTATGTTCTCATTCATAAGTGGGCACTAAAATAATAAACACATAAATAAAAGAAAGAAACAAAATACAACATTCACAATAATATACTGAACTTTCAAAAGGACAACTGAGGTTAATAGAAGCAGGAAGGGAGGGGGGAGGGGGGAATGGGTAAAGGGCCATGAATAGCAATGATAGTGTATATTACTGAATATAATAGTTATCTGATGTGCATATGGCACACAAGTATTGATGTTTAACTGTGTACCCCACAGATATGTACAATCGACTTTGTTACAATAAAAATAAATAAATAAATAAATAAAAGAAACTCCTATGTTTCACATCCATTAAAATGACTATAATTAAAAAGCAGAGAAAATAACAAGTGTTAGCAAGGATATGGAGAAATTACAATACCTGTACATTGCTGGTTATATATATATATATTTATGGCACCTTATTTTTTAGTGATGTTGTTCTCTGTGGCAGGGTTGGTCTGAAATAAGTCACGTTATATTAGCCAGAAACAAAAGTTTTCCAACAAATTTTTGAAATGTAGCATTCTGGCACCATTTTCTAAAAATTCATTGCGATTTTGTCTTCAACTTTCTCTCAAAAGTTATTTAGCTGGTAATCCTGATATCAATAGCTGATGAGGGTATTACAAGAAAGAGCAATTATGGGCCAGTCTCTCTCATTAAATAGATGCAAAAATCAACACCAAAATTTAACAGATAAAATCCAACTATATATAAAAAGGATAATACATCAGAACTAAATGAGATTTATTCCAGGAATTTGGGGGTAGATTGATACTGGAAATTCAATCAATGTAATTCATCAGATTAACAGAAAAACCGTATCATCATTTTGACAGATGTAGAAAAAACATTTGATAAAATCAGCACCAGTTAATGATAAAAACTCTGAACCAAGAGGAATAGAAGAAAATTTCCTTAATCTGATAAAGAATACTGATTAAAAAAAAATCTGCATTAATCATCATACTTAATGGTGAATTATTTAAGGTTTTTCCCTGAAATTGAGAATGACACCATAAAACAATAAGAAAAAGATAATCAACCTAACTTAAAATAGGGCAAAAGACTTATCAAACAAGCATTTCACAAAAGGGCATACTTAATATTCTCTATTTTTTTTGGCAGCTGGCCAGTACAGGGATCCAAACCCATGACCTGGTGTTACAAGGCTGTACTCTAACTGAGCTAACTAGCCAGCCCTAAAAATGCAGTTTAGAATCCACCAAATATAAGGTATATGTTAATTATGTTAGTCAGTGCATAAAGATTTATATTTGTTTTATCTACACTGTAAAATAAACATCAATAATTACCTTTTCCCCTATTCTTTTGGCCTTCAATTAAACTCTGATTTTTGACGTTGCAATCTCTTCTTTCTTTTTATCTGTATTTTCCAGGTATATATTTGAAAATGTGTTCTTTAAGTATAGCGAATTAAATCAAATGTTTTTAAAATTGTTGCAATATAAATATAAAACTACTTTCTGAAAACTGTAGATGGTGAGGGATTGCTGTACTTTAATTAGGGAGCTATATAGCCACTTAGGTTTATTGACACAATTCTTGTTTGGTCATTTCTGTCATCTCATTTTAATTCCATTTGTAGGGTTCCTAAACTATGTTTTATTTTGTTTTTCTATATTCTAGCTTCTTTCATTTGCTTTTTCTCGCTAGTCATTTGCAAGTTAGAAATCTTGCATTCCAGTTTCTACTAATGGTTACTTTTGAATTAACTGTTTAAAAAATACTTCATAGTTCCCTGATTTTCTAAATTATAAACAAAATTATCTTTTTACTTCTACATAAAATGTGTTACTACTAAAAATTAATTCTATATTTTAATAGCTCTGAGGATATTGGAGCTCTCCCCCAAATTATCCTATAAGTGCATCATCTTCTCCATAGTGTCCCATAAAGTATTTCCTTAACCCTTTTTCCATGTCTTCTTCCATTCCTAAAACTTTTCACTCTATTATATCCTCAATCTCTATCTCCTTAACTGAAGGCACCACCACTGCCCTATCAAATGGTAGTTGTACCTCAGGGCGAGGAGAGGGTATTGGTGTTCTCCTTACAACCCATTGTGATCTCCAAATCCCTAGTAGTATGACTGAATCAAACCAAACATGCATTTAAAAATTGTTGGAATATCTACCTTACTCTTTCCACTCTACCTTTATGTCTACCATCACCCAGAGCGACTTCAATGTCTACATGTATGATCCACCCAAGACCACTGTAACTCATTTTCGCAACCTCTTTATCTCCAATAATCTTCTACTCCATTCCACTTCAGCATCTATTCCCATGGCTGTGACTTGGGTCTTGACATCATAACTGTTTCACCTCCAAAATTACTAAGTCAAACACCTTATTGTCTGATAACTTCCTCTTCATCCAACTTGCTTGTTCAACCACTTTGTTTATAACTTTTATTCAACCTCATTTGGGATGTCCAGCTCACTGATCATTCCACTTTCTCTCAGACAATTAACCTTCTATTTTTTTTCACTTCTTTATCTCACTTAGATTCCATTGTCCACCCTCCTGCCACTATTCTAAACTTGCTTGCCTCTTTGACTTTTCATTGTACACATTTAGCAAAATCCAGAGCTAGTTAAATACAAATAGCTTTTTTTCCTAGGGCTATGGCTGAAGACCTAAGTACTATTACTAAACACAGGGCAGAATATTTCATTATAAGTTCATGACCATCAACTTCAAAAAGGGCCCTCGATACTACCTATAATTCTACCATGTTTTGCTGATCAACTGATACTCTTCCACTTTCCCCAAGAGCTATTTTCAAACCTCCTCCATTTTACTCAATCTTAAGACCAACCTCCCATTTCTCCCCATCATCCTCAATAGCTAAACTCAACATTTACTTTGCAAATAAAATAGAAGAAATCAAAGGAGAGCTCCTCATCTTTCCCCAAACACAAAACCTAATCTATACTTGCATCCCACCCTGTTAAAATAGTGGCGCTATCCTTCACCCTGTTTCAGAATTCATCTTGTTTCATCTTCTATTTTATTTTTGCTGTCCTAAATATTGCGCTTTCTCTTCTCATTTGTTTTTACACATGATAAAATCTCTGGGAATAAACCAAAACCCAGTTCCTTTCAATTCTATATCCTTCTTCAGCTATCTCTCAGTGGTGGTTTTCATCAGAAAGGAAATCTGTTACATAGGCATATAGAAATTTATCATGTACATCATATGTGCTTAGTGGATTTCTAAAAATAAAATCAAATAATTTGGTATTCATAAATGTATCTCATATATGTTCACAGAAAAAAATGTACTAGATTTAGGAGGGAGTGTCTTAGGAAGACACATGCAGATACAAGAGGTCTTCAAAAAGTTCATGGAAAATGCTTACAAATCAAATAATTTGGTATTCATAAATGTATCTCATATATGTTCACAGAAAAAAATGTACTAAATTTAGGAGGGAGTGTCTTAGGAAGACACATGCAGATACAAGAGGTCTTCAAAAAGTTCATGGAAAATGCTTACTATAAAAAAAACTATGCAGGCTGGTTATACTTGGTTAGAGTGTGGTACTGATAATACCAAGGCCAAGGGTTTGGATCACCTTACCGCTCAAACAAAACAAAACAAAACAAAAAAACTATGCAAGGATTTAAAAATTTTTTGCACCAAAATAAACATGTACTAATTTGTTACAAAATGTCTGAACTGGATCTAGTTTGAGACCCTAAGAAGGATAAGACAGTTTGAAAAGAGCCCCTATCAGAGCAACATGAATTCTACTAAAATTGAAGCAAGAACAAACATCAAGTTTATGGTGAAACTTGACTGGAAGAATGGTGAAATCATTGATGCTTTATCAAAAGTTTACACGAACAATGCCCCAAATAAATAAGTTTACAAATGGAGAACTTGTTTTAAGAAGGGACAAAACGACTTTGAAGATGAAGCCTGTAGAGGTGGACCATCCACATCAACTTGCAAGGAAAAAATTAATCTTGTTCGTGTCCTAACTGAAGAGGATTGACTATGAATAGCAAAAATAGCCAACACCACAGACATGTCAATTGGTTCAGCTTACACAATTGTGACTAAAAAATTACAGTTGAGCAAACTTTCCACTTGATGGGTGCCAAAATTGCTGTGCCCAGAACAGCTACAGACAAGAGCAGAGCTTTCAATGGAAACTGTTAACAAGTGGGATCAAGATCCTAAAGCATTTCTTCGAAGAACTGTAACAGGAGGTGAAACATGGCTTCAGTAGTAGGATCCTGAAGACAAAGCACAAAGCCCAAGAGGCAGAAGTGGTCCAGTCAAAGCAAAAGCAGACTGGTCAAGAGCAAAGGTCATGTCAACAGTTTTTTGAGGTCAGTAGTAGGATCCTGAAGACAAAGCACAAAGCCCAAGAGGCAGAAGTGGTCCAGTCAAAGAAAAGCAGACTGGTCAAGAGCAAAGGTCATGTCAACAGTTTTTTGAGATGCTAAAGGCATTTTGCTTACTGACTTTCTGGAACACCAAAGAATGATAATACCTGCATATTATGAGAGTGTTTTGAGAAAGCCAAAGCTTTAGCAGAAAAATGGGAAACCTTGGGAAACCTTCCCCACAGAGTTCTTCTCCACCATGACAATGTTCCTGTTCATTCTTCTCATCAAACAAAGGCAATTTTGTTAGAGTTTTGATGGGAAATCATTAGGCATCCACCCTGAGTCTTGATTTCATTCTTTCTGACTTCTTCTGTTCCTAATCTTAAAAAATCTTTAAAGGGCACTCATTTTTCTTTAATTACTGTAAAAAGGAATCATGTAAAAATTGACATGGTTAAATTCCCAGGACCCTCAGGTCTTTAGAAATGGACTAAATGGCTGGTATCATCACTTACAAAAGTGTCTTAAACTTTATGGAGCTCATGTTGAGAAATAAAGTTTATATTTTTAATTTCTATCTTTTAATTATATTTTCCATGAACATTTTGAAGTCCCCTTGTATAAATGAGATAATTAATAGGTTCTACATTCTTGCTGAAGAAGTCTTAGAGCTAAGAATGGTCTGTACAAGCACCACTCTTACTTGTTAGAGCCATGGGATCCTCACCTCATGCTACTGACATTATAATGTACGAAATCACAAATAAGTAAACCCTCAGGGGTAGAGCAACAGTGGTCTAGTGTTTACCTTGGAAGACAGACTATGGAAGAGCCTGAGAAGTATGACAGGATGGAACAAAGAGTGAGATGATATGAGGGAGGAATACAGTGGTAAAGAAAAGCATGAGAGAATGGTCACCAGAATAAATAAACCTAAGTGCCCAAGAATCCACACAGCCTTGTCTATCCACCTTGGCTGACGAGGTTAAATAAGAGAGCCTGAATTGGCAGACATTAGAAATCATTCTCTTGCATGCATTGCTATCAACTACAGCAGTCTTCTGCCTTGATTGTTCTCTCTGCCCTTTGCTGCCATCATAGAAGGTCAAGCCCATTCCAAAAGGGAAGAATAGATAGAATAAGAGGTCAAGATCTCTTGGTCGCCTTCACAGCTAAACTTTTTGAAGGAGTTGTCAATTGCTACTGTGTCTCCATTTCTGTAACTCTCAATCATTCCTCCACCCACTCTAGTTTGGCTTTCAGCCCCATTGCTCAATCAAAACAGCTCTTGCTTAATCTCTTCAAACATTTGACCTGGCTTATTGCCTTATTCTTGAAACACTCTTTACTTTGACTTACACGATGTAACTCTCTCATGGCTATTCCTCCTACCTCTTAGGTTGCCTCTTCCCTTTTCCTTTGTTGCCCCATCTTCAATACTTACTGCTTTTCATCTTGCCATAGGGACTTTACATGCAAGTCTTCCCTCATTCTGAAACACACTTCTTTTCCACTCTTTGCTTAACTCTGACTCTACATTCAGATACAGTTTAAACAACACTTCCTTGGGAAAGGTTTCCCTGACAAAGGCACATTCCTCCCTAGCTAAATCAAACCCATCTATTATATGGTCTCAGAGCACCACCCCTTCAGGGCAATTACCACAGTTGCAGTCTGACCAAATATCACACAACACCTTGTTTATCTCCCATCTACCAGCTACAAGTTTCATGAGTGTAGGAACTATACGCTTTTATTCATTATGGCATGTACAGTGCCTATTACTGTACTTAACACATATCAATATATTGATATTTATATGCCAATAGGTTGAATATATGAATGACTAAACTCTTTATCTGAAGTACTTTGAATGTGTTTCTTTTTATTTCCAAAGAGTCTTGACTAAAACAACACCTATTCATTCCAACATATAATTACTGAGTACCTAGGCACTAGCCAAGGAATTAGAATAAAGTGGTGACAAAAACAAATATGTTCCCTACCCTTATGGAACAAACTATCTAAGGAAAGAGCTATTAAATTAATCATAGAAATAAGTTTATTATCATGATTTTATTTAGGTGCTATAAAAGAAAATTCAAAATAGTATGACCTATGACAGGGGTATCTAATGGATACAAAACATGTTGGTAGACAAAAATGTGTTCTAATTCCATCTCTTGAGAGCTGTGTTTATCTCCTTTAATGCTAGACAGTTTTTTCATGGTTTTTGTACATTTTCCCGGTTTGTTTATCTTTAAATAAGGATATCATGGCCTAGTATTAGCTCTAAAATTATGAGGAGTTTTCTTGAATTCCCCACAAGTTTATCAATGGATGTTATTACAGTTAAAACATGAGGGCTAATGGATGTACATTTATAACACCATTTCATGTACCACTAGCAGTCTCTATTGTTCTGCTGTGGTTTTGGAAATTCTAGTGTTTGGATGAATAAAGAGAGGTACTTAACTTAAAAGGGGGAATCACAGGACACAAAGTACTCTGTGATCTTGAAAATCAGCATTCCAAGGAGGGCCAGCTTCTGTTTGGTTGTACAGACTTGGCATTTCTAAACCCAGGGCATAAGGAACTTGGGTGATGTGGGGTGGGGGTAGTGGGGATGGGGTGAGGATGAGGAACAAAAGAGTATCTTCCTTTCTATTTTCATTACTTACATGTGGCCAGGAAATTCAACGGCCTTATGCTTACTGAAAATAGTTCTCAAAATCAGGTAATATATTTTGTTATTCAAGTATTAAGTGATGTGCCATTTCATTTTTTCCTGTACTTCATGAATTGTTTTAGTGACAAAATGGGCCAGGCTATAACTGCTGCTAACCAGATGTTATTTTAAACTAGAACTCATTACTTGCTTGTAGTGGATTGAATTGTCCCCCCAAAACTCAATGAAGCTTGAATTGTGTCCCCCAAGTTTTATGTATTAGAAACCTGGCCCCCACTGTGACTGTTAAGAGGGTGGGACATCCCATTATGGTAATTGAAAAGTGGAGTCTTGAAGAGGTGATTGGATTGTAGGACCACGCAGTAGTGAATGGATTAAAAATGGTAGTCAGAGGCATGGTTCTGAGGGCTTTAAAAGAAGAGGAGAGTCTGTCTCTCTCTCTTGCTCTCTCTGTTTGACCATCTTGCAATGTGAGACCCCTGCGTCACTGTTGTCACCACCAGATGGACTTTGGACTTCCCAGCCTCAAAAACTGTAAGCAATAAATTTCATTTTCTTTGTAAATCACCCAGTTTCAGGTATTTTGTTATAAGCAACAGAAACAGACTAATACAGGGCCGGCCTGGTGGTGCACTGCTGCAGTGCGCCGCTTGGGAAGTGCGGTGGCACTCCTGCCGAGGGTTCAGATCCCACATACGGACCATCCGCTCACTGGCTGAGCGGGGTGCGGGGGCAACACCGAGGGTTGTGATCCCGTTGCCGGTCCCGGTCCGGTACGGGCGCGACACTGAGGGTTGCGATCCGTTGCCAGTCATGAAAAAAAAAAAAAAAAAGAAACAGACTAATACATTGCTTTAGAACGTAAGGTGAAGAAGATGTCTGTATTCAGAGTAACTGCTATAACTGGAAAATAAGTTGGAGGCTGAGTACATTAAAATGGATTCTAGGGCCGGCCCGGTGGCGCACTGCTACAGTGCGCTGCTTGCGAGCGTGGCGGCGCTCCCGCCGAGGGTTTGGATCCCACATAAAGACTGGCCGCTCACTGGCTGAGCGAGGTGCGGACGCAACACCGAGGGTTGCGATCCAGTTGCCGGTCCCGGTCTGGTACGGGCGCGACACTGAGGGTTGCGATCCGTTGCCGGTCACGAAAAAAGACAAAAAGGAAAAAAAAAAAATGGATTCTAGTTCTATGATATTAAATACTTTTTATGATACTCACTGTTCTGAAATTCCTTGTACTTCTTTTGTCCAGTTAGATTGTTCTTTATCTCCAAGATGGACCACTTTAGATGGTGGAGCAGTTCTTCCTGAATAAAGCTTCTGTGTTCCTGGAGGTTCTTCCAAGTAAAACCTTAAATATTAAAATAAAATACAAATTATATAACCAAAATCTTGTTGTTTAATACAGAGTTCCAGCAGTATATGTCTTCAAAGTAAAAAAAAATCCTACATGGTAGAAAAGCAAAAATAAAATAAAATAAAAAAGGCTTTTTAAAAAAATTTTTAAAGCAAATTGCTATTTTTTTCTTTAAGAAACTAAACATATAATACAAAAATAAAAATTTTTAGAGTTCAAAAATATTTGCAAATTCAATATAAAGTATGTAATAGTACCTATAATTTTTGCCAAAAAAGTTTAACAAGAATTGAATCAGCCACTAGACTTAACTTCTAGTTTATAGGAAATATGCAAGATGGAAGACCAAGTTAAGGGACACTAAGAGGAAACAACAGAGCAAATCCAAAATTCTAGAAAATAACTGGCCTGGATGCTTTAAAAAGGCAGAAAGTAAGTTCAGCAAATTCTTGGGATATAAAACGAACATACGTAAATCAATCATATTTCTATATAATAGCTGGGGAAACAAATTTAAAATAATAACATTTATGGTAGTGCCAAGAGAAATTAAATCCTTAGGTATAAATCTGACAAAACATGAACATGATCTGTATGATGAAAAAAACAAAACATTAATGAAAGAAATCAAACATCTAAATAAATGTAGAGATATATACTGTGTTCATGGATTAGAAGAGTCAATATAGTAAAGATGTCAGATCTCTCCAAATTGATCTACAGGTTTAATACAATTTCTATCAAAATCCCTCCAAGATTTATTTATTTTAAAATTCATGCGTAAAGGCAAAGGACCTATAATAGCTAAAACAATTTTGAAAAAGAAAAATAAGGTTAAAGGAATCATTCTACCTGATGTTAAGACTTATTACACAGCTACAGCAATCAAGACAGTGTGGTATTAGCATAAAAACAGACATACAGACCAACGGAACAGAATAAAGAACCCAGAAATAGACCCACACAAATATACCCAACTGACTTGAAAAAGGTGAAAAAGCAATCCAATGGAGGAAGAATAGTCTTTTCAACAAATGATGCTGGAGCAACTGAACATTCATAGACAACTATATGAAACTTGATCTAAGCCTCATACCTTATATAAAAATTAATTCAAAATGGATCACTGACTTAATGTAAAAGGAGGAAAAAACACAAAACTTTTCAAAGAAAATATAAAAGAAAATCTTTGGGATTTAGGGCTAGGTGAAGAGTTCTTACACATGACACGAAAAGCATAAAGAAAAAAAATGATAAATTGGACTTCAACAAAGATAGCAGAACTGAATTTTGATGATTAAGAAGGAATCCTCAAGATTTCATACAGAAAAGCATATACGAACAAAGGAACAAAATCATACTGGCATTGACTTCTTATCAACAACATTACATGACAGAGCACATTTGAGAGATGCATGCAGAGCTCTAAGAAAAAAGGAAAAAGGACTGGGCCTCTAAAATTCTATTTCTTTTTTGAGAGATGCATGCAGAGCTCTAAGAAAAAAGGAAAAAGGACTGGGCCTCTAAAATTCTAAACCTATGTAGAAAGAAAACAAAAAAGATATCTTGGACATTTAATAACTCAGAAAGCATAACATCCACCCATTTTCTATAAAAAAAAATTTACTTCAGAAAGTTCTACCGACATGAAAAATAACAAAAGAGCCAGAAATCAGGAAGATAAGGTTTACATGACATAATGGTAGAAAAATGACGAAGACTAATGTCTAAATATTCACTGATAAAAATGATTGTGAACCTGAATAAAATATTAAGGAATTATGTTAGAATAGAAGATACAAGTTTAAAAAAAAATTAATGTATTATTTAAATGAAACCTGGGAGGGGCAAGGTAAAGGTAAAGTTACATATGTTATTAATTCTTGTCAGAAAGAGAAATATATTTGCTAAATGATATATATAACGATAACCAATATATATAATAATAATAATAATAATATATATACTGCTAGAAAAGAATTAGGATACAGAAATTCCAAGCTAATAAAAGGAAAAGAAAGAAAATAGGGAAAAATAACATATGCATCTAATATATTTCTAGAGGTTGAACTTTGTTGTGATTAGAGGATTTTAATTTTCACTATAGAGTGTAAATGTTCTTACAATAATTTTATCAGTTAAAAAAAAGAATCAATGAAAGCCATCAAGTAGCAAAGCAAATATAAATTAGAAAAATTATAAATCAAATCTTACTTGGTTTCTCCATCTGATATAGCTACAACTCGAGCTTCTTCAAGGTGAGGCCAATTAACAAAGACAGACTTTCCAAGCACTGATGAAGCTACATTTTCTATACTCTAAAAGTAAAAGCAGAAAAGTTCATTCATGTTTCAGGTCCAAGAGAAAACTTTACACAGGCAAAATTTTGCATTCTGCATTCAAATTTTTTAATTTCTAAAATGAACAAGTTGGATTAGTTGCTTTACAATATTCTATCCAGTTGTAAAACCCATGATTCCACTAATTAGAATCATGATTATCTTGCTTATTTTTCTCATGGTAACTCAGAAAAGTGAAAAGCACAATAGAAATGTCTAGAAAATGGCTCTTCATTATTTCATTTCAAATGATTAGATATTTAAAACAGTATCGAAGAAATCTGGTCTCATTTCAGTTTGTGGCAGTTATATAATAAAAAAAGAGTACTAAACTCAAAGTCAGGAAACACAGGTCCAAATTTAGGTTTTACCTCTTTTCAGCTATAGAATTTTAGGCAAATCATTTAATCTCACTGAGTCTCAGTCTTTTTTTATGAGAAGAAATAACATCTACCTTACAATGTTGAGGATAAAAGAAAATAATATATACAAAAGCTTTTGTAAACTGTAAATGTTGTACAAATGTTCTGTATGAAATAATACCTTAAGCAAAAATTCTAGTTTTAAAAGGAAACTATTATCCAATTCAATTTATACATACAGGTAAGTCAACAATTTTGTGGTAGAAACTGAAAGTTAAATATAAATTTTCATCCATCTTTTTTCTATTTATCATCTTTAATCATTATTAACAAATACTTCCTTAACAATTAGTGATAACTATTTTTAGGCTTTTTTGGGGTAACTTTTAATTTTGATATTTAGACATTTCTTAATGTGAACATACAAAACAATAGAATAATGATTCAGTTAAATAAAACAAGTCTCAACATTTAGAACTAGGCTCTCCCAATTATCCTTTTTCCTTCTATACATCTATTTTTCTAATTTCATTTTCTCACCCTTTCCTTTAGTTTTTAAGGAAGAACTTGTCTTCCTTTCCCAGATTAATTCTTTCATTTAAGCCCTAGATGAGGCCCCTTATTACCTCAAATGGGTCTTGTTATCATAAACATCCTTTCCCTCTACAATGGCCTTAAGACCTCCTTTCTCCATTAGCTCTACTTTTCTACTTTTGTATGGATTTTGCTTGATGAGCTGCCTCTTTTCAACCCATAGTTATGTTTTTAGCCCTCTTTCCAAGGCTCGAACAAGGCTTAATACTTGCTACCTCTACTTCCTACCTACCTAGTCCTAGCCTAGTCCTTAGGAATTAGACTTCTGCCTCTACCAATCTACTGGAATGGAATTCTTAAAGGCCAACACTGATGTCCTAATGGACAAATTCACAGACCTTGTTTTAGTTATTTATTCTCCTTCAAACTTGTACAGCATACACTCCCTGCTCCATGCTTCTGTGATATTACTTAACCTGGAAATCATTCTTTCTTACCTTTCTGTCCACTATGTCACTTTTACTGGCTTCTTTTCCACCCTTTATAACTTTGGGTATTTCTTTATGCTGAGACCATGAACCCTGCTCCATGCTTCTGTGATATTACTTAACCTGGAAATCATTCTTTCTTACCTTTCTGTCCCCTATGTCACTTTTACTGGCTTCTTTTCCACCCTTTATAACTTTGGGTATTTCTTTATGCTGAGACCATGAACATTCAGGGTACATTTTCTTCAGGGAAATGAGTCTCAAGGCCTCAGCTATCAACTGTCTGTTGATGACTTTTATATCCCAATCTCCCTCCAAGCTCTAGCTCTAAGTATTTAACTGTATATAGGTAGCCTTTCCAAACTAAGGTTTTTCTTCTGAACCACAGAACACAAAAAAATAATTTGACTATTTCCTCAATTCTTCCAAGGATGGTATATAAGTAGTACCATTCTAAATTAAATGCACCAAAGATAAGTTAATTTATTACATGTAATAAATGACTTAGGGCATTAGGGCTTCTATCTCTTGTAGAACAATGCTTAAGAAAGGCTGGCAGGTCAGCTTCAGTTAAACCTCCTAGTACCACCTTAAAATTTCATCATTATTTATCAACAATCCCCTTAAACCAGAAACTTCCTTATTTTAACTTTTCTAGTCCAGTAAACTACAATTATTTTCTAGTTAATTAGCCTGGATATTTCAGTGTTATATTTACTATTTTTTTCCCTCTTTTTACCCCCTATATTTGAACAACAAAACTTGTCAGTTTTTCTTAGTCTTATTCATTTAGATCTATTGCAGCTTCCAAAATTTGTCCTTATCACCTAATGCTATAACCTCTGAACTTGCACGCTTTCCCATTTTCTTCCATTTCTCTGTGCAGTTTAGTATATTATACTGCCATCAAATTAATCTTTATGACAATACCACTTTCAAGAAACAGTCATTGAAAACAAAAAGTCCAAAATCCTTAGCCTGGTATTCAAGGTCCTTCATAATCTGGCCTCAATCTGTTTTTTTCAACCTTATCTTCCACTATTTCCCAACATAAAAATCCTCTGCTTCAGTCAGGTTTATCTATTCTTTCTCCTCAAATATATCATATTTATTCTAAAAAAAGACAAAGTATTAAGAAATATTTCAGACACACAAAAAGGTTAAACAGAATAAGTTAATGTATCATATTTATTTTTGACTAAAATTCCCAGCTCATGATATGTCTTTCAACTATAATGCCTTTCCCTTCCTTTTTTCCTCTTTGTCCTAACATGTTTTTTAGCACCCAGTTCAAGCCTATTCTCATCTACTTAACCTCTGGCTTGCACAGCTCATCTTCTTGCAAAACTCCCAGAGCATTTTTTTGCTCATTGTATCACAATTACACAGGTTCTTAAACTATTGTCTAATTTGTATAAATGTTTCTTTGCTTTATTCTTATTTAAGCCATGAACTTCTGAAGTTACAATATGTTATACCTCTTTGGTAAACACCTCTGCAACTATGAACAATTTTATGCATAATAAGCACCTAATAAATGAATGATAAATAAAATACTTACAAGATCATCTGGTTCTGCATTCACTAAGACTTCCAACATCATGTTTTCTCCACGACTGCTTTGCTGGAATACCTGAACACCACTTTTCTTCAAAAAAAACTTTAAAAGAATTCAAAGATTTTTATTTTAACTCTCTCTTTATAATCACTTCACATCTAATAAAGTGAAAAAAATTCTGAACTAAATAGCCACTGACTTTGTGTTTGATATGTTTCAGAGTAGGAAATCCACAGAAATATAATGCCTTCTGGTTAACTCTGGTTATTTTGTTCTTGTTTATATCAACACGCCAAGCATCTAATGATATTATTTTGTACCTAGAAAATAAATCAAGGCATTAAATTTAAAGTTCATACACTACAAGCAACTACAGTTTTTCAGGTTTTCCTTGAATATTTCATAAGGGTCAACCTTGCCTTTAAAGAAGGAATGATAATTAGTCCTTTAAGAGAAAGAAAATACGGAGTAGGACAGCCCAGTTTCTCTGTTGTTACGGGACCTGACACAACCAGGCCAGTAGCTTACTAAGTAGAAGTTTTTCTCCATTCATTGAAAATAAAACTAAACGGGGCCAGCCGTGTAGCTAAGTTGGGTAGAGTGTGGTGCTGATAACAGCAAGGTCCAGGGTTTGATCCCTGCTCTGATCAACCACCAAAAAAAAAAAAAAAAAGATAATACAAAACAATATAATTAATTTTTAAAATAAAGGTAAGTTACAAAGCATAACAGAAATCTCTATACCCACCATGTTCCAAAACCCAGCATGGAAAATAAACTTTTTTTCTTTTGGCAGCTGTTTGTTTCGAGGATCCTTGGTTATAACACTGCACTTGAAACAACTGAGCTAACATGCCAGCCCCCAAAATAAACATTTTATAATGTCTATTTCATCCTCTTTGCTTTAATGAAAGAAAAAAATCATAACTGAGATATGTTCACTTTATTTGCAACTCAATTGCCCCCTAGGTACATTATTTGCAGGGAAGATAGAAAAGAGAAAAAAGAAGGAAGCCATTTTAATGAGAAAAAGAAAGAAAACATGTATTTGAGGCCAGAAAACAGAGAAGCTCTTTTGTTTTTACTTTTCTTCTTTCTAGGTGGGTGGTTGAGGGTATGAGAGGCAAAGTCATATCATATCAAATAATGCTGAGACCACAGACATTGACAATGGAAACAAAAATTCACACATCCTCTTGAGGGAGACAAAGGGCGGAGATATACACTAGAGAGAAAAAATACAAAACAACTTTAACAGAAGAAGGAAATAGAGAAGCAGAATCTAACCAAAGCAGAGAATTATAGAAACATGTGAGAGATGCTATGATCCTTAGCTAGTCATATGTAACTCATTAACTATTATATGACCATAACTATCAGAAAGTATTTGTTAATTCTCTAAATAGATGTTCAAAGCTTTTTTGGGGGGGTGTCAGAGGGTTCTTTTGTTGTAGTTGAAAAATTACCAATAACATTACCTTGTACAACATCGTTCTACGGCAGGAAACTTTTCTGGCCATGGAGAGGGGTAGGTGAATTCTGTGTCTCTATCATACCAGAACATTAGGCACTCACTATGTTGGTTTCTTTTCCTCTCTTCCTTTTTGAGGGAGTAGTTACATGTCTCCATGGCTTCCAACAATCGCTTCTGAATGTAAAGATTAAAGACAAAGTTTAAAAGTATAAAAATTCTGTAATCTCAATATACAAAATAAATCTTTTCCCTCTATAAACAGAATCACTATTTGTGTTCCTGAAAAACAAAATCCCAACTCTTTGTGATTTCAGTGAAACTCTTTTTTTTTCCATTGAGAAGTTTTCATTTTTTTCATTGAAATCAATGAAACTCTTTTCAATTTCATTAAATTAAAAAAGTAATGTGCTATTGTTTCAAAGGGCCCTAGAATATTGCTGCTACTGCAAATTCCTTTATAGCTCTAACAACAGCCACTACAATATGGATAAAAACAGCAGCAGTGAATCAAATTTTAAATGTGAATTTTCCATAATTATATCATAATTCATAGAGTATTAATATCTTTACAAATTCTGCAGTGGTACAGCGATGTCCATCTTTCCAAATTAACTTATACATTTAACATAATTCCAATCAAAATACCAACAGTTTAAAATATTGTTTTTTATTAAAAAAGACAAAATGATGTCAGTGTTCATATGGAAGAACAAATGTATGAACAGAAAAAAGCAAATGGAGACTTGTTTTAGCAGATTCCATTACTTTTTACAAAGCAACTGTAATCAAAATACTTGAGTAATGACACAAGAGATCCACAGACCAGAAGAACAGAATTGAGTTGAACAGATCCAAATCTATGTCAAAATATTTCAGATATTTAAATAATAATGTTGTCAAAATTAGCTACTCAGCTGAAAAAAAAGCCTGTACACTTCTCAACTTCACACCATATAAAAAAACAACTATCAGAGTAGTAAAACAAAAAAACATTGGAAGAAAATCTAGGAGAGTACTGATGAGAAGTGATAAACTCTTATTTAAGACAGGGAAAAAACCTAACAACCTTAAGAAAAAAGATTTTTAAGTAAAAGAAAATGTATGTGACAGAAGATGGCATACACAAATCAAGAGACAAACGTGACAAGGGAGAATGCAATTCCTCATATATAAAGTTGCTAAAAAGAAAAAGAAAAAAACAGGAAGAGAAATAGGGGAGAGAATATACATGAAGAGGCAATTTATCAAAGAGAAAATGCAAATAGCAAACATACATAAAAATGTACTCAATAAAAACAGACATACAGACCAATGGAACAAAAGAGATAGCCCATAAATAAAGCCAAGATTTACAATCAATTGATCTTTGATAAGGGTGTCAAGAACGCACATGAGGCAAGGAAAATCTCTTCAATAAATAGTGGTGGGAAATTGGAAATACACATGCAGAAAAATGAAACTGGACCTTATCTTATACTATACACAAAAAATCAAAATATATTAAAGACTTAAACATAAGACCTGAAATTGTAAAACTAATAGAAAAAAACAGGGAAAAAGCTTCTTGACATGGGTCTGGCCAATAATTTTTTGGATGTGACTGAAAAAGCACAGTCAATAAAAGCAAAAATAGACAAGTGCGATTGCATCAAACTAAAAAGCTTCTTCTGCACAGCAAAGGAAACAATCAACAGGGTGGAGAGAAAAGCTATGGAATAGAAAAAAATTTGCAAACCATATATCTGTCATAAATTAACATTAAAATATATACAGAAATCAAAATAAATATAAATATTGACATCTCAACAGCAAAAGCAGGGTGATGGTTGAATAAACTATGGTACATGAATACTACAAAATATTATGCTGCTATTAAACAAGGGGTTAGAAGGGTTTGGGTCCTCGTACCAGCCAGTCACCTCCCCACCCCCAAAAAAGAATGGGTTAGATTTCTATGTATTGACCTGGATGGATGTCCATGATATTTTTATTATTAAATAAGAAAAAGCTGTAGAATAATATCTACACATCCCATTAAGAAATAAAACAACTTTCTATGGATATAAATAAGCTATATATGTTTCTATGACTATAGTAGGACTTAAGGAGGCTGTTAATATTATCTCAGAAAAAAGGTAATAACTAAAGGAAAGTAAAACAAATAAGCAAATGCCCAAGACAGCAAATATGGAGTAAACTATTTACACACACACACACACACACATCACTAACACCATCATCATGAATAAATCCACTCTTACATATAAAACCTTTTACCATCTGTATTAAAGAAAAAAGAAAACAATTCTTTAATTTCACAGCAAATACTGTAAGTTTCTGAGGAAGACAGATTGTATAAACTTCTTATTTGTAAAGTTAGAAAAAAGGTACTTATAAATATGCTAAAGAGCACTGTATATGCACCCAGCCTTTAGCCTGGCACAGAGAAGATATTCAACCAATATTTGCTGACTGAAGATATCTTCTCACTCTTTTCCTTGACTAGACACACCATGGAGTAATGTTGCCAGTGATAGGACTTCATGCCGGACAAGTGGTGATGGCCCTGTTAGACTTTTTTTTAAAAAAAATAATTTTTCACAAGAAGTTGCAAAATTAGTACAGAGTATTCCTATGTACTTTTCACCTGGCTTTCCCCAATGATAACTTATATCATCAATGATATCTTATACATAATTGTAGTACATTATTTAAACCAATACATTGATATTGGTACAACACTACTAACTAAACTACTAGCTTTTATATGTGACCTTTTGCTTGGTGTACAGTGCCATGGAATTTTTACCATATGTATAGATTCATGCAATCACTACTAAAATCATTACACAGAACTGTCACATCATCATAAAGAAGCTCACTAGTGTTACTCTTTTAAATAGTCACCTCCTATCTCCAACTTTAATCCCTGGCAACCACTTACATGTTTTATATCACAATAATTTTGTTAATTCAAGAATATTATATAGGGGCCGGCCCGGTGGCGCACTGCTACAGTGCGCCACTTGGGAAGCACGGCGGCGCTCC
>NW_007729759.1:120979-123446 GCF_000696425.1 Galeopterus variegatus | reverse complement strand
CCGGGGCAAAAAAAAAAAAAAAAAAAAAAAAAAAAAAGAATATTATATAAATGAAACCGTGCAACATGTAACCTTTTGAGATTAACCTTTTTCACTGAAATTAACTTCTTCCATCTAAGTAGTTTTTATCAATAGTTCTTTCCTTTATTGCTGGGTAGTATTCCAGTATATAGATGTACTACAGTTTGTTTACCCATTCATCCATAGAAGGACATTTGAATTTTTTCCAGTTTTAGATTCTTCCAAAAAAAAAAGCCTGCATGCTATGACTGATAAATGAAAAGTAGAAAGTCTCAGATCCTTCACAGCAACTTGGGAAAACTATGAAGGGCCATTCCAGCTTCAGAGAGACCTGTAGGGTCAGCTCAAATCTTTTTTGAGACAGCATTGTAGCCCAACCTCTCTTTCTGGCCAATCTTGTTTCCTTCTCTCCCATACATCTTAAAGAGTAGGGTAAGAGCCCACATAGGGGAGTCAAGAGCCTAGGAAAACTAGACTGCAAAGCCACTCCCAGGCAACACATTTGGGCTCTAATCAAGAAACATTTCCTGCCCCTAGAGTATAAGTCCTCGACAGTGTGCTATTCAGGTGGATTTCAGAATTGCTATGGATCACTTTTACGTATCTCTTATTCATGCTCTTGTTGACAGGAGTCACTTATTTTGGTTATCCTATCCTCCTCTCTCCATTATATACTGGGAATTTGTGGGGGTGAGTGGTGCAGACAACTTGCTTTTCTAATTTACAAGTCTTTGAATTGAGAGAGCTATACCCAAGGAGCTGCATTTGAGGAACCTCATCCACATCTGGACCTGATTTAAAGATGAGAGTCTGGACTTTGAGCCTGATGCTATAACGAGATGAGATTTTGGGGGTTGGTGGTCAGTGTGTTTTGTATTTAGATGGCATGTGAATTATTTTGTCCAAAGAGCAGAAAGTAGAAGATGATTTGCAAAGATGGCTGCAGTAATTCCTCCTCTCCCAGTTTGTAAGACCCTTTAAATGAGGAAAGGTAAAGTCTGTTTTTCCACCACTTAAATCTGGGTTGGTCTTGTGACTTGCTTTATTCAAAAGAATGTAGTGAAAGTGATGCTATACAACTTCAAAAGCTCAAGAGACCTTGTGACTTGTTCTCTCCTTACTGGAACCCAAGATCACTACAAGAATTAAACCTGGGTTAGCTTCCTTGAGGGTGAGGGATCATGTAGAGAGAGGCCTCAGCTCACAACCAAAACCATCCACCAATCATAAGAATGAGGCCATCTCAGACAACCAGTTCCAGCTGAGCCAAAGATAACTATGATGCTTGAGTGACCTCATGTGTGATCAGCAAAAGTACCAATTAGCTGAGCCCAGTCCAAATCGCTGACTCACCGAATTGTGAGCAAATAAGATGACTTTAAGCCATACCTACTTCCCATTATCTTCAACTCCCCCATTCTGCAAACATACACAAATCAGCTGGAACACTGATAAAAAAGGATAGATGTGAAAGGAAGCCTGACGTTCAAGCTGAAAAGGCTGTGTGTGTGTGTACGTGTGTGTGTGTGTGTGTGCAGAGACAAGAAGCTCACACCTGTAGGTAAGCTCTCCCTGCCCCTGATATCAATAAGATGGAGCAATATTTCTCCATAAGGCACATATGGGTCTCTCAGATGCAAAAATTCTAACATGTATTCCAATCTGGCAACTTCCACCACCCATTACTTTCACTGACTATCCTGTAACAGAAATTTTCTTTTTCATATCTTACATATCTACCTTCAGGTACCTTACCTTCTTGTATAAGTTCTGAGCTTATACATTTGCTTCCAAGAAATAAAGAATGTGGTAATTCTTCTGGTTACAAGTTTGTTTCAGTGGTATATCATAAAGTAATCTTTTTGAAAACATTTAAAATGTCATGTAGGTGTCCAAATTTGAATTAAAATTAATTCGCAATGAACTAAACTGATAACCGGATGAACAGTACTAACCATCTAAATGGAACTAAATTTGCACACATGCAGGCTATAATGACTTAAACAGTTTAGTCTTCTGTCTGATGGCTGGCAAATGTTTTTTCACATATAACAAGCATTGTTATTTAAAAATTAGTAAGATGTGAATAAACATTTTCCTCCACTTCATAAGAACATAGTTTTTTTTTTTAAAAAGAGAAGGCACTTTTTATTAAAGCATAATTTATATTCAGTGAAATTTATAGACCTAAAGTGTATAGTTTGATGAATCTTTCTGGGATGATGAAAACGTTCTATATCTTGGCTTACTTGGGTGTATGCAGTTGATGAACCTTGACAACTACATACACCCAAGTAAGCCAAGATACAGAACATTTTCATCATCCCAGAAAGATTCATCATGCCTTCCTAGTTAATCCTTTTCCCCTACCCTGGTCACCAGGAAACCAGGGTTCTGCTTTCTTCTTCAAAGATTAGTTTGTACTCTTGTGCCTTTTGCTCAGCTC
>NW_007729759.1:116044-119896 GCF_000696425.1 Galeopterus variegatus | reverse complement strand
CTATGGTGTATTTTGAATTAAGTTCTGTGTATGGTGTGAAGTATGGTTAAAGATTCACCTTTTTCCACATATTTAGCTAGCTGTTACAGCATCAATGGTTGAAAAGCTGTTTCTTTACCCACTGAATTGCTTTGGTACTTTGAAGATAAGTTAATGGCACAAGTATAGATCTTTGTGTAGACTCCTCCTGTTCTGATCTATTTGTCTATTGCTACAGCAATAACATTGTCTTGATTATTGCAGTTTCACGGTAAGTCTTGAAATCAGGTAATGTAAGTCTTCCAACATTGCTGTATTCTTTTTATGCACTATTTTGGCTATTCCAGGTCCTTTACAATTTTATAAAAACTTTAGAATCAGATTTCTAATTTCTACACATAAACTTGCTGGAGTTTTTCACTGGGATTATGCTGAGTTTAAAGATCAATTTGGGAAGAATTTACATCTTAATATTAAGTTTTCTAACCCATGAACGTGATATGTCCTTCATTTATTTAGGTTTTCTATCTCTCAACACTGTTCACAGTTTTCAGGGTGGAGGGCTTGCACATATGTTATTAAATTATAGATGTGTGTTTTATATTTTTTATTGCTATTTTAAGTAGAATTTAAATTTTTTTCTACTTAAAAAATTTTGTATTTTCCAATGGTTTTCTTGCTAGTAAATGGAAATACAATTAGTTTTTGTACACATTTTACATCATGTGAACTTGCTAAAGATACCTATTAGTTGTAGCATCTTTTTTGGAGATTCCTCAGAATTTATACATAGATAGTAATGCCACCTGCAAATAAAGACAATTTTACTTCTTTTTTTCTTTGTATTTTTGAGTTAATAACCTCAGTTCCTATTCCTTTCTAATCTGCATGCCTTTTACTTCTTTTCCTCAACTGAATATCTCCAGCACAAAATAAGAGAGAAGTGGATATAATGAATGTCCTTATCCTAGTCTTGATATTACCAGGGAAAATGTTCATTCTTTTACTATTAAATATGTTTTTAGCAGTACAATTTTTTATATGCCCTTTATCACGTTGAGACAGTTTCCTGTTATTCCCAGTTTGTTGAACATTTCTATTAAAATTGGATGTTTAATATTGATAATGTGGTGAATTACAGTGCAAACCAACCTTGTATTTTTAAAATAAATCCCATTTGCTCATGAGTATTATCCTTATTATATACTGCTGGATTCCATCTCATGTTATTTTGTTAAGAGTTTTTGCATCTACTTTTAGGAGGGATATTGGTCAGTAATATTCTTTTCTTATAATGCCATTGCCCAGTTTGGGTAGCTAGAATATGCTGGTCTAATAAAATGTGTTGAGAAGCAAATTTCCCCTTTTCTATTTTCTGAAAGTTGTGTAAGATTGCTATTATATTTTCCTTAAATGTTTGCTAGAATTCACAAGTGAAGACATCTGGGCCTAAAAGATATAGAACTACTCAGATGTTTACATTTCTTTCTGACAGTTTTGCTAGGTTGCATCTTTAAAGAAATGTGTTCATTTTATCTAGGTTGTTGAATTTGCTGGCATAAAGCTGTTCATAATATTCCTTAACTATCCTACTACTGTGTGTAGAATCTCTGGGATGTCTCCTCTTTCATTCCTATTACTGGTAATTTATATGTCCCGTCACTCTCTCTCTCTTATTTTTGGTTTTTTACTTTCTTGATCCCTCTAGCTATCTAGGATTTATCCTTTCTATTAATATTTTCAAAGAAACAACTTTTGGTTTCACTGATTTTTCTCTACTGTTTATTTTCTATGAATTTCTGCTCCTATTTATTATTTCCTTCATCCTGCTGTATTTTAATTATTCAGATCAAAGTATTTTCTAATTTCCCTTTTAATTTCTTCTTTCATCCATAGGTTATTTAGAAGTGTGTTATTAACTTTCAAAATATTTGGGGATTTTCCAGATCTTTGTTACTGATTTCTAATTTAATTCCATGTAGTGAGAGAATGTTCTCTATCTGATCCTTTTAAATTTATTAAGACATGTTTTATGGCTCATCAAATAATCTTGGTGAATGTTCCTTATTCACTGAAAGAGAATGTGTATTCTGCAGCCTGTTGGGTGCAGGGTTCCATAAGTATGAATGAGGCTGAGTAGGTTTACAGCATTTTCCAATTCTTCTTTACTCTCACTGATTTCCCATCTTCTTGTGCTACCAATTCCTCAGATAAAACTGTTGAAATTTCCAACTATAATTGTAGATTTGTCTATTTCTCCCTTCATTTCTGACACGTTTTGCTTTATGTATTTAAAGCTCTGTTATTAGGTACATATGGTTTTAGGATTTTTATGTTATCCTGATGACTCTTTTATCAGTATGAAATATCCCTCTATATCTCTGGTAATAACTCCTTGCTCTGAAGTCTACTTTGTCAAATATTAGTAAAGCCACTCCAGCCTTATTATAATTAACATGCTTAGAAGTTTTGATGCACATAATAAACAGTTAAATTTCATTAACAAAATATAAATGGTGATTAGAACCCATTGCTCATTAACTTCTGTGAAATAATCTCTGATTAAGAATGTATGTGTATATATAATTATTTCAAGCACTGACCTCGTCAATAAAAGGTATTAATACCACAGCTTCCCATTCCTGTTGTTTTCCATTTAGGTCAGTTTTAAAATCAGGTGGATAATATTCTATAATTGGTGAGTCTTCACTGGTCATCAAATGCTGTGAAAATATAAAATAGTATAATAAAAGTATAAGGACTAACATCAATATAGCTTTTTGTTAATGTATTTATATTTCCTCACATGTTACAGTTTAAAATTTCTAAGTAAACATATCTTAGATATTTTGCACTATACTGGCTATATCTGGATTTTCAACTATAAGAATTCTAGGGCTGGCTAGTTAATTCGGTTGGTTAGAGCATGGTGTTGATAACACCAAGGTCCAGGTTTTGATCCCTGTACTGGCCAGCTGCCAATAAAAAGAATCGTAATTTCACTGCTGTTCACCACTTTCCTGTTTCATTAACCTAGTTATATAGCAAAATCACCTGTACACTGAACTTTAATTATGCCATTTTTTTTACACTGTCTTTTCACTCTACAAGACCCACAACCTAAATTCTGTTTTCCTATTCAGATTTTTTTTTTCCTTTTTGTCTTTTTTCGTGTCCGGCAACGGATCGCAACCCTCAGTGTTGCGCCNGTACCGGACCGGGACCGGCAATGGGATTGCAACCCTCGGCGTTGCTTCCACACCGCGCTCAGCCAGTGAGCGGGAACCGGTCTGTATGTGGGATCCGAACCCTCGGCGGGAGCGCCACCACGCTCCCAAGCGGCGCACTGTAGCAGTGTGCCACTGGGCCGGCCCTATTCAGATTTTTTAAAATTCATTTCACAGGCTTCTAATAGCCCTCCATTTTTAACCTCAAATTAATAATCTATCTTTGTGTCCTATACAATTGATTCTTTTAAGTGATATAAAAGCTGCCACCCAAGATAATTTAAAAAGAAAAAAACCAAAATCCTAAAATCCAAGAACTGATGCACCACTAATACCAAAGAGAAGCAGTCTAATAAGACGATAATAGTATTAGAGATTTTTATTTATAACATTATTACATTTTACCATAACATTATTATATTAGATTTCATTATAATATTATTAGATTTTTATAACAGAGGTAGATAAAGAAAGTATAAGGATGTCTTCTAGGAAATGAATATAGATTCTGATAAAAAAAATTTTTAAAAGAAAATAAAACAGCATATTCCCATACTCAAAATATTTAATAACCAGTATGGCATGGGCACTGCGTAGTCATAACTGATGTGGCTATATAACACTTGCATGGTCATACTGGCCTAGA
>NW_007729759.1:111125-114427 GCF_000696425.1 Galeopterus variegatus | reverse complement strand
GCGCCGCCACGCTTCCCAAGCGGCGCACTATCCAGTGCGCCACCGGGCCGGCCCAGAGATTGCATTTTTTAAAAAGCAAACTTTAAATCAAAGAATTACTTCTCAAGGGATCTGTTAAAGAAATACTATATTTAAAACAGAAAATAAAATATATTTATCTACTAAATAAATTTGGGTACTAGTGTTTCTAGATTTGGAGAAGAAGCTCCTAAATATCAAAAAGGACATAAAAACATTTCAATTCTAAAACCCACCTGGTAGCACGTAGGAAGTAAATTTTTGCTAGCTGCTGGAAGTACAGCAAGAAGCTGTTCAAATGGCTTAAAAGGTTTTCCTAGTTCAAAATGGATTTTCAGTGTACTGATATTGCGGATATCAGATAGGAAAGGTGCATAATGATAGGGATAATACCTATAAAACAAAACAGTTTTAAACAATTGGCAACTTTATAAAACTTATCAACATTAAGTATATACTTTTTCCGTACTTAATTTTAACAACACATAGCAATAATTTTAGAGAAAAATAAAGTGCCACCCATAATTCTACCACTTGAATATAAAAAATTAGCATTTTTGGAAAATTTAGGTCATGTGATGGGAACAAATATCATATTTCCTTAATTCTTAAAGTGCAGTCTCACATTTCAAAAATTGGGATATATCAGGAAATAGAAAGACACACATAGTGTAACGCTTCTTTTAGTTACCAAAATGTTGACTGTGAATCTTCCAATCAATAGATTAAAACAGAAGTAATGAATTAAGAGTTTCAGTTTGGTCACCTGGGCCTGGGCTCTACAAGCAAGCAAGGGGCTGGGAGCAGCTGAATGTTCTGATAAAAGTTCCAATCTCATGAGGACAAGAGAACAGTGAGTCTGGGCTTATAAGGCCATTATCAGTCAGCTCTAAAAACTTTTATCTTTGAATTATATACATATTATTGTATTTGTGGTAAGGATAGACCATATATCAATCACACATGCTAATTACTTTTATTTTTGTTTAATACCTTTCCATCTTTAACTATAAGCATAAATATTTTTACAAAGGTTCAAAAACGATTGTTAAAATTTTCAATATAATCTTATTGTTTGACACAGGATACCAAAAAAAAATGAAGAAATGTTTTTATATTCCATAATTACAGCATACGTTTCAAAACATGGGAAAATTTAAGAGGTAGAATGGCATGTAGAATAATGGAAAAGGTAGACTTTGGAATCACATAGGCTAGACTTGAGTGTATGATCTTGGGAAGATTACTTAACCTTTCTAAGCCTCAGTTTCTTCATTTTCAAAAATGAGAAAACAATGCTTACTTTAAATAGTTATGAAGATCATATTACAGCATGCTTTTCAGTTGCCTGGCCTGAATGCCTTATAATACAATAGGAATAACATAGATTCACTCTCTTTAAAAAATGCCAAATCAAGAATTTTCTTCATTAGACTGCTTTTCAGAGGGTCCTTGAGAATCAGAATAGCGGCTGTAAAAATCTTTTTTCAAAGGCTACTAATAAGTAAAATTATAATTAATGTTATATTATTTTGCACTGGTTTGTATTGCTGGATGGTGCTCTAAAACAGAGCCTAGGAGAGGTGCTTCAGAAACACAACAAAACAGAGCTATATCATCACCTAAAAAATCTCTACTATGCACTGCATCACTTTTTGGTTTGTAATTTTTCTGTTTTAGTGAATGGTTCAGAAATGTAGATGAATTTGCTGGAATAGGAAAGAGAGAAATGGAGAATTATTACTATTTCTAGTAAAAGCAAATAATTCCTTTTTTCTTCTAACATACAAACAGCCCATTCTTCAATAATTATTCCCAATAATTTATTTTTTCAGACACAAAAAATATAGAGAGAATATAATGAAAAACCCCCATAATAAAAGGTCTTTGTTGACCTAAGGATTTAAAATTCTCTACCAAAATGCCATGTTTCAGGGCTAGAAGCATTTTTCTTAGATAAAAGTCTGTTTTTAAGTATTTTCATTTAAGAAATGATTACCTGTATTTCATCTAAACTTGGCTGTATGGGCTGGCCAGCTGGCTTAGTTGGTTAGAGCACAGTGTTGTAACACCAAGGTCAAGAGGTTGGATGCCCACACTGGCCAGCCACATTAAAAACAAACAAACAAACAAACAAAAAAACCAACTTGGTTGTATGGATCTTTTAAAAAACATTACTGTAAATAGAAATAAAAGGAAAAGAGATCTCCCAGTGAGATACTAGTATAATGAACCATTATAAAAAGACAAAACATTATTTTTGCTTTTATTCTCTCACCAGCTCCAGGACTGAACTCCATGATAGTAATAGTGCAAAATCCACTGTATTGCCTGAACATAACATGCAGCTTGATCAGCCAGAAAATCACTGAAAGTAGAAAGTAATATTTTCATTATAACATTATTTTTTGAAGTTAGGCAGTGTCTTTACAGCATGATATCTGCTGATACCACCTTTTACCTCATGTTTAATCAATGAATTAGATAAAATTTACAGCTAAAAATTATACAATAGCCAAAAATTATAATCAGAAAAACTCCAAAATATTATTTTTTTAATTCCATCTTGTTACATGAAAGGTTTGCCTTATAGTTTTTCTAATACAACTACCAAAATAGTTAAAACTGCTGTGCATATTTACTCAATGTACTACATTTTTGGTTTAAAGTTGGAGGATTTAGCCAATGAAGCTTCCTATAAAGTGGCACTACCATGCTAAATAGTGGGGGTGGGATGGGAAAGAGAGATGGGAATCTTCTTTATCTGGGAGGACAGTACCTAAGTGAAAGAAGCAGAAGCAGATCAGAAAGATTTTAAAATCTGGTTATAACAACTAGAACACTCTTTGAAAAATGCTATAGCTGCTGAATAATATTTCCTCTAATCCCTTCTTTCTCAAAAACCAAATGTCATCATTTAAGGTTTGGATAAAATAAATTTTCAGATCACACACACACACACACACACACACACACACACACACACACACACACACACACACATGAACAGCCCTGGGCTAAAGTCAAAAGCGGCCACTTAGAAATTCCATATCTCCAGGGCTGGCCCAGTGGCGCACTGCTACAGTGCACCGCTTGGGAGCGCAGCGGTGCTCCCGCGAAAGCGGCCACTTAGAAATTCCATATCTCCAGGGCTGGCCCAGTGGCGCACTGCTACAGTGCGCCGCTTGGGAGCGCAGCGGTGCTCCCGCGGAAGGTTCGGATCCCACATACAGACCGGTTCCCGCTCACTGGCTGAGCGAGGTGTGGGCGCAAAACCGAGGGAT
>NW_007729759.1:52074-110173 GCF_000696425.1 Galeopterus variegatus | reverse complement strand
TCCGTTGCCGGACACAAAAAAAAAGACAAAAAAAAAAAAAAAAGAAAAGAAATTCCATATCTCCATATTTCTGGGAGGTATGCTTTTGTACATGAAATATATTACTTTTTTATTATCAAAAAAATATTTCCTCATTATTGAAAGTCTGGATAATGAAGAAAAGCATTTTCATTCCCTTACAGCAACCACTATTACATTTTGACATGTTTCTTTTCAGTATTTTTTTATACCCAGGTTGTCTTTTTTTAAAAAAGTATTTATGAAAGTATACTGTATATATAATTTTGTGTACTGCTTTTACAATTTGTATTTAATAATATACTATAAGCATCTTTCCAAATTGTTATTAACTTTCTGCGAGGACCAATTTAGCAGTTCTGCAGATTCTGGAGATGCTGGAGATGACATATATGGTGACTGTGATGATGAGGCAGAGGTCAATTAGGATGAACCTCTTTATTGGACATTTAGGTGATTTCTAATTTTTTACTATTATAAATAACTGTGTTATAAACAACCTTGTGCATGAGGATCATTTTATATTCGGCAGTTTTTATCATAGGAACATAACACATGTCAGAATTAATATCATCTTCTCCAAAAATCACACTAGTTGAAAGATCTACAATAATCTGTGAAAACAAAAAATCCTTCTCTCCCACTACTTTATCAAAATTATGCTGTTTTTTGAAGAACTGCAAAATCTAGCTTTTTCTACTTTAAAGTAATGGCAAAAACGTACTCAGACACTACGTCAACCCCCATCTTCGTCATGTAATATGTTCTTTTATATTGTCTAAACTCAGTTTCAAATAGGTCATCATCTTCAGTCTCATCTTCTAAAATATCTGGGGAAAAAAAGCCAGAAAGATAGTGACAATTATGAATATCCTGTTTTTCCACCTAATATTTTCATAAACACATGTCAAAGTTGGTGCTTATAAACTAGCATAGAAGTCTATTCTACCCAATACTACTTACTCGGTACTAATAAAGGAAGGGTATAACAACTATTCTGTCAAGTAATAACATATCAAAATATATAACTTGTACTCACCCTTAGAAGTTACCACTTCACCTTCATTTTTGTCTAAAGCAGCCCAACACATAGAATTTTCCTGGCCCTAATATAAAAATTAAAAATCAACATAAAATGGACGACAAGATGTATTTCAAAGTAAGATGTTTAACAGGAAGATTTCAAAAGTAGTAAAAATAACTGAAATGATCCTTAAGGGACCCACTGTAAAAGTTTATTTCAAAAATAATCCTCAAATAATGCATAAGTATTTTTGGTTATCACTTGTTTTCTAAAGCTATACATTTTATCACGTAGAATTTAGCATTTAGACTTTTCAAAGATATATAATAATTCTCACCAGTACAAAAGAAAAATACATTTTAATTATTTACATGTTCCAGAAAAAAATACTTCAAGAATATTTCATTTACTTAGAGAAAAGCATACACAATTAACATCAAATCCTTTTACCAGTGATCAATTTTAACATTTTTATACATTAAATTCTGGGTAACTGTTATGCAATCGATTTGTTTATGCTTGAATTCAATGGTTACAAATATTACCTATTTTCTGTATCTCTGGATTCCATCATTCTTAAGACGGTGTTATTTATGTCTCACTTCATTTCTCTTCTATGTAACCCATTTGCTTTTCTATAGTTTGTCCGTCTTACCACATCCTTCATACCCAGCCCATCTGTTTTTCCTTCCTTGTGATCTTAATCCTTTCTCTCCTCGATTTTCTATCTACTACCAGTAACTCCAATTAATTCTTCCTACTCCCTTATCCCCATTTTCCTTTTCTTCACCCAACCTAGGGCCTCTACCAACTTCCTGAACCTAGGCTGTTCCTGCACAGTGTCTCCAATGTTAACCACATATGCCCGGCAGACAGGTAAAGTTTTAGGAATGAGCTGAGGTAGGGGAGCCAGGGATTATCGACATGTAAGTTTTGTGCACGCAGGTTCCCAACAAGTTGCAGAGCCTATAGTCTTAGGAAAAAATAACATAGGGTGGTATGCAAACTGATTGCTGCTAAGTTCCACCAAGGAAGGGCTAAGTAATTAGAAGTACAGCACTACAGAAAACTAGAATAGAAGCCCCTCATGGAGGGAGAGTTATTAGGTTTGAACCTAAATAGAATCAGTACAGTAAGAAGAGTTCAGGAACCTCATCAGAACCCAACAATTATGAAATAGGCTGAGGAAATTTTCAGAAGAGGTTTATTTTTCAAGCTAACACAAATAATACATTCTTCAGAGCTTATTAGAGATGTTTTACACAGCAGTAGCAGTTTCTAAATGAATTTATTCATTTATTAACCATATAACATTTACTAGATATTGTGCTGTTACTTTTTTGTTTTTTTGGTGGCTGTTTGGTACAGGGATCCAAATCCTTGATCTTGGTGTTATCATCCCCAAACTCTAACCAACTGAACTAACTGGCCAGCCTGTGCTATTACTCTTAACTTAGCCTATAGCTATATTGTATATGATTTTATACATAAATAATTTCTAGAGAAAAATCACTGATTTAATGTCTCATAACATTAAATGCTATAAATATCCACATTTTAAAATCTAGTCCATTGTTTTAAAATAATTTTTGAAGAATCATTTTTCAAAGATAACTAATTTTCTGGGCCCACAAATTTAGAAATGTTTTCCAAACTTATTAATAGAATGGAAAAGCAAAAAAAAACACAATGTTCTTCTTCAAGGGCAAAAATAAGAAATTGATTTTTAAAGATCAGATTTAAATAATGGAATTTAATAGACAAAAAGAAACCAAAACAATTTTTAAATGCCTATGGGAAAGAAGAAATGAAAATGAAATGAGAACCCCAAAATCTTATAAGAAGGAGAATGAGAAATAAGCAATATCTGTTTAAAGGAAATGAAAAGATATCTAAAAAATTGAACACCTTTGATTTTTTCTTTTCCTTGTAGTTCTTGGCTTCTTCTGCTGCGACACCTGCTGCTTCATTGAGGTACTTGTTACCAACTTTGCTTTCAAACCACTTTAGGTCCACAAAAACTTCACTGAAATGCTCTCGATCGAACTGTACAGAAATATTTAAAATTACTTAAAAATAATTTAAGTATGTTTAGATGAACACAAACCAAATAGTGACTACTTCTGGGCAAAGGAAAACGGAGAATGTTACTTTTTAATATACAGGGGGACCTCATCTTTTACTCTGAAAATGAGAAATAAAAGGCAAATGAAAATAAAACTAATTTAGGTAAAATTATACACAATGAACAAGTGGAATAAAATAGTAAAACCCTTTTCTTCTGGTATTATGTAATTGGTTACTGCCATTTATAGCTACCCTGAGACAGAAAAACAAAAATTTCTAGATACTTACATCTGATAGTTTCACAAGGTATTTTTCAAATCGAGGTAAGTTGAGATGCCCACTTTCATTAATATAACCTAAAAGGAACAAAATCTAAATTTGCACTAAATGCTGACATTATTTTTTCTAAACAATTCTATAAAATTCTTTCCACAAAATGTTGAATGTTAACATTTTGCTCATCAAGAAAAAACACACAGGGCTGGCTGGTTAGAATATGGTATTTTAACACCAAGGTCAAGGGTCTGGATCCCCGTACTGGTCAGTCGCAAAAACAAACAAAAAAGCACTCAGTATTGGGCTATATATAAACTGGCCCTAGTTTCCATGAACTTTATGTTACCATAATATACAAAATGTAAACACTGAAGCAAAATATAAGAAATTCTAGGTTCATGTAGTAATAAATCTCCCACATTTCCAACAACATTTGGTAATGAATTAAATATGTTCTAGAACTTATGTAGATTATCCAATTTAACATGTTAATTTAAGAGTGAGATTAATTCAGTGTCACCACTGTTTGCCAATTTTCTATTTTAACTGAGAAATCTTCTCTTCTACCCTGATGTATACCCATTCAGAAAAACAACTGAATTTCTGTTTAAATATGAAAGGAGTTAAGTAAAACCAACAAGTTCTGCTGGCTTTCTTAAGGAATTAAAGGTGAAGGTAAGTTAGGTATCAATAAATGAGGTTGATTACTTAGCTCTGGTCATTTTCTTTCCTTGTGAATCATTGAAAATGACAACCTCAGAGCTTGGAACCTCAGACCAAAAGAAACCTCCAGTGTTTTCCTACTTTAGTTGTGCATGCTATAATCAAATAAAGTGAGTGACATTTTTAAGGTAAGTCAGTACTAAATTAAAGTAGCCTCAAATAAATATTAAATTTTTCTTACCTCCAAGCTCTGGCAGGATGGTAATATATGTTCCATAAAGAAGTGGCAGTGCATCATGACTAATATGTAAATGAGGTAGATGTGGTATAAAATCATTGCCCACAAGAAATCCCATCAAAATCCAATCATCTATTATCCTTTCAATATCATATTTAAATGTGATCTTTTCCTATTGTAAAATGGAGAACAAAAGGTAAATCCTTTGGACTTCTGCATATAAATCCTTGGTCCATGTTTATATTAATACTTACTTTTAATACTGAAAACTCATAGTCAATATACTCTCTCATTAAAGACAAATGTAGGAGGTGAAATGTGGTTTCTTCTGGTGCACATACCCTGTAATTAGTCAGACGATCAAGAAAGAGTGAATCGTATTTTTAAGGTCCAAGTTTAAAATATAGCAAAGCTCACACCAAAAATATCATTAGAAGACCATTAAATCTTATAATTAAGAAATGTAATTTATATGAAAGTTGTAGAGTAACAAAGATAAAAACAGAATTGCGATTACAATAGACAAAACATGATAAAGCTCAAAATAATTGATTTACATTAAGCATTCTGTGGAAGGACTTTCAAAATTAAGAAACTCTAAATACACAATAGATGTAAGAAGCCAGGAAGATCTGACCCATTTAAGGCTGGCCATCAACAGAAAGCACACAGATGAGTAACTACAATTGTTCCTAGGTATCTGTAGGGAATTGGTTCCAGGACTGCCCTGCTCAAGTCCCTGATATAAAATGGCATAGTATTCACATATAAACTATGCACATTCTCCCGTATGTTTTAAATAATCTCTAGATTAATTATACTACCTAATGCAATGTAAATACTGTGTAAATAGATGTTATACTGTATTATTTAGGGAAAAAAAGTCTGTATGTGTTCAGTACAGACACAATTTTTTTCCAAATACTTTCAATCCACTGTTGGCTGATTTCATGAATGTGGAACCCATGGTTACAGAGGGCCAACTGTATATACTTTTATATCTAATGCAGTATAGTCCAGGGCTACAATGGTGAGGCAGTATCACTTCTTCCTCTTATCTTTCCTTGGATTGGCATAAGGTTCTATATTCCTGGCTGTTGGCCTATACTCCAAGTTTAACTACAAGAAAGAATATGAGGGGATAATAACATATTAAAGGGATTATACAAGCTACATGCCAGCAGGATTTATCCCAGGAATACAAGAGTAATTCAACATAAGAAAATCAATACATCACGTTAATAGAATGAGGGGGGAAGAAAACCTACATGATTATTTTGCAGAAAAAGCATTTGACAATATTCAACACTTTTTCATGATAAAAATATTCAGCAAACTAGTAATAGAAGGGAACTTCCTTTGTATGAAAAAGAGCATTTACGAAAACCCACAGCTAACATAATACTCAGCAGTGAAAGACTGAAAGCTTTCTTCCTAAGATTAGGAACAAGACAAGGGTGTCCATTTCACCACAGCTATTCAACACTGTTCTGTAAGTCCCAGCCAGAGCAATTAGGCAAGAAAAAGAAGTAAAAGGCATCCAAATTGGAAAGGAAAAAGTAAAAATATCTCTATTTAACATGGCATAATTCTTTTTTTTTTTTTTTTAAAAGATGACCGGTAAGGGGATCTCAACCCTTGACTTGGTGTTGTCAGCACCACACTCAACCAGTGAGCTAACTGGCCATCCCTATATGGGATCCGAACCCGTGGCCTTGGTGTTATCAGCACCGCACTCTACCGAGTGAGCCACAGGCTGGCCCCAACATGGCATAATTCTATATACAGAAAAATTCTATAGAATCCACAAAAAAACTGCTAGAGCTAAAAAACTAATTCAGCATAGCTGCAGAGTACAAGATCAACACACAGAAATCAGTTGTTTCCATATACCATCAAAGAACAATCCCAAAAGGAAATTAAGAAAACTATCCCATTTACAATAGCATCCAAAAGAATAAAATATTTAGAAATAAACTTAACCAAGGAGCAAAAAGACTTGTACACTGAAAACCACAAAATGTTGCTGAAAGAAACTAAAGAGGTAAAAAATGAATGGAAAGACATCCTATGTTCATGGATTAGAAGACTTAATATCAAAACGTAAATACTATCCAAGGGATCTGCAGATTCCATGACATCCTTAATGATGCTTTCAGCAAAAGTAGAAAAATTCACCCTAAAAATCATACGGAATTTCAGGGGACCCCAAATAACCAAAATAATCTTGAAAAAGAAGAAAAAATTAGAGGTCTTACCCTTCTTGATTTCAAAACTTACTGCAAAGCTACAGAAATCATAACATTGTGGTACTGGCATAAAGGTTTACATACAGACCAAAGGAACAGAATAGAGAGCCCATAAATAAAATCTTGAATATATGGTCAAATGATTTTAGATCAGGTGTCAAGACATTCAATGGGGAAAGACAGTCTTTTCAACAAATGGTTCTGGGAAAATTGGATATCTACATGCAAGAGAATGAAGTTGGACCCTTATGCTACACCATATACAAAAATTAACTCAATATGGATCAAAGACCTAAATGTAAAAGTTAAAACTATAAAACTCTTGAATCAAACACAGAAGAAAAACTTTATGACACTGGATTTGGCAATGATTTCCTGGATATTACACTAAAAGAAAGGCAACAACAACAAAAAATAGATAAACTGGACTACATCAAAATTGAAAATGCTCACTTGGTTAAAGTGCGGTGTTACAACACGAAGGTCAAACATTTGGATTTTCCCTACTGGCCAGTAGACAAAACAGTAAAAAATAAAAAAAAAAACCTTTTGTGCATCAAAGGATACTATCAACAGAGTGAAAAGGTAACCCATGGAATGGGAGAAAATGTTTGCAGATCATATATCTGTTAAGGGATTATGACCCAGGCTTAATTTCTGTTTTTTCTTACATATGCTAGATGATTTACCTTTGTGTTTTTTTGCCACCAAATCGAACTTCTTCTCTTAAGAGAGAAAAATGTGCCTCATGACTTGTTAATCCAAGCATAATCTGTTGAAAAATGATTAAGAAATGTTTCTATTCTCCCATTTTTTATAGTATTGGGTACATAAAAGCAATTAAATGAAAAACATTTCTATATAGAGAAGAACAATAAAGAAACAATTGTCACATTAAATATACAAATATCAAAATATGAATGGGAAAAAGTGAGTATACTTAAACTCATATGACCTTTATAATTGCCCCCCATCATCTCTCCCATGCCTATCCCTACAAATCCCAAAAACCTTCCCTTAGTTTTCATATGTTTCTACTTGTCATTGGGGGAAAGGGTTAGAAATTAGAGGCAGCAGCTTTTCCATGGGCTCTTTTGGAGGCCAGGATATGAAAATTCAGAAAAAAATGGAAAAGGGCATTTTCAGTTAATTTTCTCATGGAGTATTCTAATCCCCAAAGTAAGTCAAAAGTATAGTTAAACATATCAACTAATTGCAATGTATATTGTTTATTTTACTTCAATCCTGGTTCAAACAACAAAACAAAATAAAACATTTATGAGGCAATCAGGGTAATAAAAATGCCAACTGATTATCTATTAAGGAATGACTGTTAATTTTTGTTTTATGTCAGACAATGGCATTGTGGTTATATACTTAAAAAAAATAAATAAAACTTCTCCTTTAGAGAAATGTTATGAAATAAGTACAGATTAAATGATATGTCTGGGATTTGCTTCAATAATCCAGGGGGAGTAGGAGAGGGAGAGGAGATAGATGGTTAGGGACAGGAGTTAAAAATTATTTACGGCAGATAAAGGCACAAACAGACTCACTATACTATCTTACCTAGTTTTGTTTATGCTTGAAAATTTCCATAATAAAAAGTTTAAGCAAAAAAAGTCTAATAAAGGTATCTGGGACATGAAGTTGTCAGATCAGGAGGTACTAAAAGTCATGTTCTAAGCCTGAGGGTAAAAAGAGCTCCCTTCCTTGACCTCAGCAGAGTATTCATAGCACTAGGGTTAGTCACCTCTGTAGACTAACTGTTGATCATAAACTATGGCCCAAAAAACCCCCTCATTTTCCAATTGTTTTAGAACTTTGGTAATGGCAGAAGTAGCAATCATTATTATGTCTTCAATATTTGTTGCCAGAGCCAGTAAATTTCCTGTACAAAACAAAGTCTGTTAGATATTTATCTACAATGGCACAAAGCTATAGTAACAAGAAACATTATACCTACCAAATCAGCATCTAAACCATAAAGACAGTGTCTGGTGTTTGGATCATGATCTGGCTTTGCTTTCTCGGATCTGATAAATTCCATGATTTTATGCTCTCCTTCCCCGGGAGTCTAAATATAATGTTTTAAAAAAAATGTGGTAATATGCCATGCTTCAGAATATTAAATAAAAATTTTTTAATTCTTTAAATAAAAAAAGACAATAACCTCATGGCCTGAGAAGTAGATAGTAACTCCTTGCCACGACTTGTCTGTAGAAATTTTCATATTTACAAAATACTTCAGATGTTCATGTAACCTGGCCATAAATTCAGTCCCTGTAAATAAAATATTTCAAAAAGATTAAGCTGAGAGAGACATTAAAACAGTGAGTTCCCAGAGACAACATGTAATCGAATCTGGGTGTACAGGGAACAGCTAGGAATAGAATCTCCAAAGAAAGTCAAAAAGCTCTCTTTCTTATATTGAAAAGCAAGTAATTACCTTTCCCTAGCAAATATCACAACTATTTCAAATGTCACTAGTCACCCTAAGTGAAGTCAATGTAACATAGGGAAACTCAAGGAATTTTACTACTGTCTCAAGACTGTGTTTCACGTATTTTCATATAAGGGCAGAGTTTGAACACTCTAATGAGCCTCAATCTTCTATTTCTTTTACTGTATTCTGTCTTCTATTTCTTTTACTGTATTCTGAAATCTTTTTAAAGGCATGCAGCCTCAATCAGATTGCCATAACAATAACAACAACTATTATTCCTACCATTAATTTGAAAAATTATTATTAATCTGGAAACTGAGTATACAATGTTTTAAGAAATGCCCAGATGGTCAACAGTGAGGGCAGTACAGTCTTAAACTACAATCAGAATAAAACTTGTTATTAAACTGAGCTATGTGTGACTAAGGCACTTAACGAAAGAGAAAATTAACACTGTTAGTAAAGAATTCATGAGAAAGTCCAACAGTGAGGGCAGTACAGTCTTAAACTACAATCAGAATAAAACTTGTTATTAAACTGAGCAATGTGTGACTAAGGCACTTAACGAAAGAGAAAATTAACACTGTTAGTAAAGAATTCATGAGAAAGTCGGATTTTAAGATTTTTGTTTAATGTAAAGGATTATAATAATGTTAGACAAAACTCCTAAGAGTAGAGAGTGTGCTGTTGCATATGATATTAAACATGGTACTGAAAATTCGTTTTCCTTAAAATCACAGAAATTTTAACAGCCCTTGAGAGGTAGAGTAGAGTAGAGCTCTGGACTAGGAGAATGGGTTTCTTACTGTAAACACCACAAGCTAGCTACATGAACTTGGTAAGCCACAACTTCACTGAGTCTATTTTCATACCAATAAATGGCAGGAATAGGACTGAAAGATCTTATAAGTTCCTTCTAGGTCTAGAATTCTGTGTATCTGGGAGAGTCCTGTCCATATCTGCACTAATCAACATCTGAAAATCCCTATAGTGGGTCTTTATAGGAGCACTTATAACCAATGTGACACAAGTGGGAAAATATAGCAAACGAAATCCTGAAATCAAAATAAATAGAGCCTAGAAAACCAAAACACATTTGAAAAAATAAGTTTTCAAATTACATTTTAATTCTCTTGGAATTTTTTGCTCAATGAATTTACCTGGTGTAATACAGTTGGAATCAAACCTGGCCTCTGTAGGAAGAGTTTCTCCCTTTTCTATTGCCTTTTTTGTTTTGTCCTCTGCCTCCTTTGCTGACCTTAATGATTAAAGGGAAAAAAATATCTTAAACTTTCTGGAAAAAAGTAAATATCTTTACATAAACTGTTATTTAGATGCTTTTATAACTAAAATACTAATTCATCAACTTTAAGTTTCAAAACATACACAAGTTTTGAAATGATTATAATTGATAAAGATTACCCTCAGAATTAATAAACTGTTATTTAGATGCTTTTATAACTAAAATACTAATTCATCAACTTTAAGTTTCAAACATACACAAGTTTTGAAATGATTATAATTGATAAAGATTACCCTCAGAATTATTTGTTTTTATTTATTTACAGAATTGAGTTTTCCAGATAAGGACTACAGAAGTAGGACATTATAACAGTAAAAAATTCACACAGTACATCACAAACATTTATAAAGTATTTCTTATGACAAATACACAGCAAATTCATTCTAGAAACAAACTCAGAAGTATAACTTTAAACATTCATTATATAAACCACATTTAATGATACTATCATTTAGTACTTTTAAATAAAAATAATTTAATGACCTTAAATAACATTTAAGATCATTAAAATGATCTCTAATAATATTATATGAACATGCAATTATAAAATTGTAATATATATCTTTGTTTCCTCCTAAAAACATTTAAAATGAAAGCCTAGTAACATTAATGAAATCAGTTGCCAAAATCATCTAATTTTTGAGGCAACAGAATTTACTAGAAAGAACATGACTTTTAGAATCAGACATTCCTGGCTTTAAATAAAGGTGTCCCAATTTCTATTTGGCTTCTCCTGTAACCCCTTTGTAATGCACCAGTGTGCGACATGGCATACAAGTTAGGAAGCTTTGCTTTGAGTACAGTTTCTACAGTCTTGCTACTAGTTCTATATACTATGATCTATAGAATTCTTTTAAAAATTTTATTTATTGATTGATTTGTTTTTTTAAACTGAAAATTTGGATCGGATAGAATTCTCTCTAATACACTCTTCTTTACATTTATCCTCTCACTAACCAACCTCTTCACTATAAAAAAAATTCTGAAGATACCAACTCATTTGTAATCTCTGCGATGTATTCTTTCCTCTTTTCTCGCCTTCTTCTTTGACTGACCAAATGATTATTTGATATTATTATGTGACAAAGTCTTGGGATATAACAAAAGAGAAATGATACCTGCTCTCAGAGCTTACACTCTAGTGGGGAAATAGAAAATTAGACAGCCATAAGGTTTCATGTGGCTTCGATACAGAAAATGTTTGGGAAAAGGGCAAGGTTAAGACTAGTGAAGTAATCTCAGTGAAAATAATGGTAGCCTAGGCTGAAACAGTAGCATTAAGGATGAAAAGAAGTAGATAGATGTGACAAATTTAAGAGACTGGATAAATAGGACTTGGATGTGGGGAATGAGGAAGAGAAAGGAGTCCAAATTACTCTTGGACTCTTCAATTAGGCAGCTAGGTGCATGATGTTGTCATTTACTGAAATAGAAAACATAAAAGAAAGGCCGTTTTGAGGGGAAGATGAATTTGGTTCTGAACATATTAAGCCTGAAGTGTATATAGGGTATCCAAAAGGAGATATTCAGCAGGCATTTGTATATATGAGAGTTCAGGAGAGAGACATCGACCAGAAAGATAAATTTGGGAGTCATCAGCACAGTTACAGCAATCAAAGCTCTTGGGTGAGATCACTCAGGGGCTGGGATAGAACATTAAGAAACAATATTTAAGGAAAAAACAGAGGTAGAGAAGATGATAAGGAGACTAAGAAGGTGCTGTCAGAGAGTGAGGTCACATGAAAGTCAATAAAAAGGAGTTCAATAAAGAAAGAATGGTCAACATTGCTAAATGCTGTGGATAAATGAAGGTAAAAAAATTATTTTTTGGATGTACCAATAATCTTGTGATCATTCTCCTTCTAGTTTTCCTCCTGATACTGGAGAGGTTGGAAACTAAAAAGATAAAACTCTCAGGCTTTCCTACAGTTAGGTTGCTAGATATGACTTAGATTTTGACAATTAGATGCCTTCACAAAAAGTCTGGAAGGTTGAAGTGTGCTGATGCCTGCATGACAGTGGAGGCACTGGGACTGTGGGATGCGTGTGTATTTCAGCAATGGAGATTCCAGTATTCAGTAGCTTTGCAGGTGCTGAGAAGCAAGAAGAAGGGCATTCATTTTGTTCCAGTACAGATCTAGCAGGTGCACTGGGGCTCTGGAGCTAACAGATGCAGTGGTGGCTTCCTGATTGTTGAACTGTAACTAAAGAGATGTATTCTTGGAGTCAACAATTCAGGTGGTAGCTTCTTAATCTCTAGATCACAGCTAAGGGAATAAGTTCCTGGAGCCACCTGTTCTGGTGGTGGCTTCCGAACTTCTCAGTTACTTGAACGTGCTAACAGTAGTGCCACTGTTGGGCCAGTTCTGTACTGTTGTTCTGGAAGTCATTCCTGAAGGCTACCTAAATTCCCACCCTTTTGGCTTTACAATGATTTTTATAAGCACCTAATTCCCTGTATTATATCCCTTTCTGCTTAAAATAGCTAGCTTGCTTTCTATTCCCTACAAGTGAATCTGGACTGAAGCAGTGGACTTATATAATTCTTCCTTAACACTAGATTGTCTATGCCAGTGGCTCCCAAAAACTAGTATAATGAATACCAGGGTAGTCTGGTAAAAATAGCTTCCAGGAGTTTCCCAGCTCCTAGAAGATTCAGAATAATCTCCTAGAGATTCAGATTAATAAAGTCTTCGGTGGTACTTGAGAATCTAAATTTTAGTAAGAGATGGTCCTTGCCTTCAAGGATTGCACAATCTTTCCAATATTTTCAGTATCTTTTTTCTTTTGATATTTATGTATTTATTTTTATTGAATCTTTTGATATTTAAATCAGTACTTCTTGCCATCCTCTTCCTATTCTCATGGATAGCCTTCTCCCAGGCACTCTTCCACCTTCCTTGATGACTTCCACATTTGATGCATAGGTGCTCTTTTCACTCCTTTACCTACCATTATGATTAAGGAATTCATTATGCTAATACCCCATCCAATACTCTGGACTCAGGGTTTCTTGCCTTCAATTGTAACAATCTTTTTTTTTTTTGAAAGATGACCGGTAAGGGGATCTCAACCCTTGGCTTGGTGTTGTCAGCACCATGCTCAGCCAGTGAGCAAACCGGCCATCCCTATATGGGATCCGAACCCACGGCCTTGGTGTTATCAGCACCGCACTCTACCGAGTGAGCCACAGGCCGGCCCTGTAACAATCTTTTTAACTTTACTCTTGCTACTCATAATCAGGGACACAGCCTGAGCTCACTGTTACTTAGAAATATTCCACATGTCTAGGATTGACTTGAAAACTCTCTGTATGTGTATAATCCCTTCTCATCCTTTTACTTCTCCTACTCCCTAATTCACACAGTGGTGCTGATAATACCCTGAGTGTCCTAAATCAGCTCTCTTCCCACAGTCCATCAATCACCTTCTGATCTCACTTGCCTTTCTGCCCCATCTGGACCCATGCTCAGTCAAAAATCAGCATCTAGCCCAGGATCTGGGCATTCAATAAATATTTGCTGAATTAAATTAAATGTCAATAATGTTCTCTTTAGAATAATCTCTCAGTTCATTCTGCAGTTACCATCCCAAGGCAGATCACCATAGGAGTTTTTCTCTACTTTATCAACGAGAAGTTTGAAAAACTTGTGATAGAAAACAAGAGTGACTTTATATGAAACCCAACATATGCTTTGAGAAATGACTAGTAAAATATAACATTATAAGTTTGAGATATTTCCTTTTCTGGGGGAATTTAAACAGAAAATAAACATGAACAGAAGACACATTGTACTAGGTCATTGCGCTAGGTTTATCTTTAAAATAAAATATTATTAGTCTAAATAATACCTAAAATACATCATAAATGTTTTACCTAAAACGCCTCCCACGCTGCTGGTTCATTTTTGCTCGAGGAGCCACACCATCAACAGCCATAAAGAACACTTTCCTAGGTTTAATAATGCGAAACAACACCTCCAAGTAGTGAAAAATATCAGTAAAGATTTTATCATCTGAAATTCTGAAGTGAACATCATCATCATTAGGATGGGAGCATTGATGTATAATTCCATTCATATCCAGGTACAAGTTGTCAAATTCAGGAATCTAAAAGACAAAAAAAAAAAAAAAGAAGTGCTCAAGATCACTAATTACTATCAACCATAGATATCTTAGCAACTGGGAAAAGTGATTATTCAATGATAAAAAGCAGAATGTAGGGCATGAGTAAACAATCACAGTTGAATAAAGTAAGGAAAAAAAAGAGGAGGAATTGGTAATATGGAGATATATTGTGTGGTTATATAATCCATCAATGGCTTGACCAAATTTACTGTCAGGAAGTTATCTACTTATTGAAAATAAGACACCCCAAGAAAACACTAAATAAAATGCTTGGTTCATCTGATACTCAAAATATTAATTTCCTTCCTTTTTATTATTTGACATTAAATTCTCAAAGCTTCACGTAATGCCCATTTGTATCAAAAGGCTGTACATCGTTATTGAAAGGTTTTACAGATGATTTAAAAGACTTACTGTATATTTGGTTTCACTGAAACAGTTACTGATATGATTACATTAATTTTAAAAAGCTTAGATTATGCCAAGAAACTTAGAAAACCTTGAAAACTGATTTCTTGTTTGTGATATGTAGACTAAATAATTTCTAAACTTATTTTGAGAATAGAGTCTGCCTTACATACTAATTAAGGAAAATTAGTTTGAATTTTCAAACCAAAAATATAATGGGTTTTCCTCATATAAATGTAATAAAAACCACTTCTGAAACAGTAATTCAAGTTTTACAATATGTACAGGTAACAACACATTTTCCTAATACCAAGAAAATGGCATGCCTTTGAGTTTTAGAGGCAAGAAGTTTGGCTTTCAAATTAATGAACGTCATAAAAGCATATTTATGAAACACCCATTTATACAGTATTGTACTAATAAGCATTACATTAAAATTTTTAAATGTTCTTATTGAGCAATACATAGGCTCAACTGAAATGATCACTGTGATAATGAGATTTTTAAAGCACACTCAAGATTTATCACTTGTTTCAAGAAATCTGCAAACCTCAATCAAAATCTAAATGTAATATTTTGAGGGGGGGTACATTACAAAATGATTCCAAACCTTCCTTACGAGAATAAATATGTAATAATAGTTAGGGAGAGTACTAAAAGAAGAGTAATAAAGCTTGTCGGCTTCCGATCAAGATGGTGGAAGAGATGGTCTCCAGTGTCACTCTTTCCCACAAACCAACCAATTTACAACTATGAAAAAGCAAGACAGCCAAGCTGGGGCCATTAGAGCTCAGGGGAAGAGGAGGAGAGATCTATGGAGTGCAAGAAGGAAGGAGAAGCCATGATGAGAAAAAGAAAGGATCGCTCCTACCATTTCGAGCCCTAGCCACTTCCAGGCTGGAGCTGGTGAGCACATGGAGCAGGAGCTGGCAAAAGCCGCAGCTGTGCCCTTCCTATGAAATTGCTTGTAGGTGGCAGGGGAGAAGAGGGTCTTGGTGACCCTCAGACCAGCAAGACCACTAACAGGGTTCCTGTGGACCCACATAGGAGCAAGGAGCCACAACTACTGAAAAAAGGAGCCACTCAGGAGCCAGCGAGTCACTACAAGGGATTGGCGCACAGCTCGCCCATGGGAAGTATTTGGAGTTCAGGTAGTGGGGGAGACAGGCCCACCAGCAGAGAATTGGGGCAGAGCATGGACAGCTGATCTGCCCTCCAATCAGCACAGGTCCACTCTTTGTAGATTGGTCAAGAATACAGATCTGGGGCCGGCCCGGTGGCGCACTGGATAAGTGCGCCGCGTGGGAAGCGCGGCGGCGCTCCCGCCCGAGGGTTCGGATCCCACATACAGACCGGTTCCCGCTCACTGGCTGAGCGAGGCGCGGGGGCAACACCGAGGGTTGCAATCCCGTTGCCGGTCCCCGGTCCGGTACGGGGGCAACACTGAGGGTTGCGATCCGTTGCCGGACACGGAAAAAGACAAAAGACAAAAAAAAAAAGAATACAGATCTGCAGGGGGAGCAGACTACTGAAAAGACTCAGGTCCAGACCAGAGTTTCTACACAACCCCGGTGTACCAGATCTCATAAGACCCAGAAGTACCTACAGAGACAACCATTAAAACCTGAGCTGCAGAAAAAGCCTTCCCCAGGGAATCAACTGCAAAGCAACAATTTAGCTCAACCACAGAGCTCAAGTGCTGGTCCCCACAGGAAGTTCCCCCACTTTAGAAGTAAGCAAAGGACAACAAATTAGTTCCAGTGCAGAGTTTAAGTGGTGGAAATAGCAAATAATCCAACACAGAACTGAAAGAAAAAACAAAATACCCACAGACCAGAGACAAAGTTTACTATTAACTAGTAAAAGTCTTATATCACCAAAGAACACCTATAAAACCTAGAAGGAACAGAAGCCCCCTGGGCTCCCAAGCCAGAGAGTGGGGAGGGCTGGGGACATCAGCCGTGCCCCCCAATACCCACACCCAGACCAGTGATGACCACTGAGCCACTGAACGAAGCGCCCCAGACTCCAGAGCCAGGGCAGTGGGGGGACGAGGGACTTGTCCATGCCCCGCAACACTGGCAACCAGCCCCAGTGACACCCACCAAGTTGCTGCAGGCAACACCCTGGTCTTTTGAGCCAGGTCAGTGGGGAGCTAAGGGCTCTAGCCACACCCCCCAACATCTGCAACCAGCCCAATGATGACCATTGAACCACCACTGGAAGCCCCCTGGTCTCCTAAGCCTGGGCAGTGGAGGGCCAGAGGGCTTCAGCCACACCACTCTGACATGTGCATTCAGCCCAGCAACAACCAAGACACGACTGGAAGCCCCCTGGTCTCCCCTTCAGGAATGAGGGGGATTCCACCTGCCTCGACCACTCCTCCCCACCTTCCTCCTTCTCCCACCCTATCTCCTTTCCCCTTTCCCTCACCCCCTCTCACCCAATTGCTCCACATCATCATCTTAGGATGTAAAAATGCATGGAGACAGGAACCAGCCCCTCCTCCCGCAACCAGGCATGCTGCCGCTGCCATGGGGCCCACCTAGGGTCCTGAGGCCTAGAGAAGGGGACTGGCTCCTCCTCCCACAACCAGGCAAGAAGCATGCCAAAAACACAACTTCCATGTGGGTGGCCCACCACAACCACCACAATAACCATGGCTAGACACCACAACCACTGTGCAGATGGTCCGCCAGCCACTCGAGTACACTGACACAAGGAGAGTCACCAGTGGAGACCAAAGAAAAGAAGAGGATGTTTCTCTCCAAAAAGCCCATTCCAGAGTGATAGAAAAAGCATCTGCTCTATGATAATATTGGGGGACCTGAACACACCTCTCTCAGCATTGGACGGATCATCTAGGCAACAAATTAACGAAGTAACCATTACTCTTTCAGAAGGAGAGAGGAAATCTAGGGTTATCAGAGGAGGGAAGGGGGAGGGAGGAGGATGGGGAGAGATTGGACAAGGGGCATAAAGAATAAGTACGATTTCTAAAAATGTATATGCTAATAATATTGATTTGATCAACATATGTCAACATCAAACCCCCAAAATATGTATAATCATGATTCAATAAAAAAGAAGAGTAATGAAGTAAAATTTGCCCTAGCGATGAATTAAATGTTATAAAACAGATAGTTTGATTGAACCAGTTTAGAACAGTACAAGCACATACAGAAATTTAGCAAATAAAAAGCATTTCAACTCAGTGAAAGAAAGGCATGGGGTTCCTTACCTAACCATCTGGAAACAAAAAAAACTGCATCTCACCTTATAACACAATAAATCCAGAAGAACTAAACATTTTGCTATGAGAAATGTAACTAAAAAAATTTATATACAAATATTTTGGTAATGAAAGTGGAGTGGGGAAAGGAATATGGGAAGGGATGCTGGGGATAATTGAGGGGATAATTGGGTGGGAGACACGGGGTATAATCACAATTTGTGGTAATGGACATGCTGCCAGTATGGTTCTGGCCACCACATCTTAGGCACGAGTGGTGACAATTTGCTTTGTATCCCATGAATATTCATAACCAATAAAAACAAAACAACAACAACAAAATTTTGATAATGTATTTTAAATCTATAGGGTTAGAAAAAAAAGTATCATAAATAAATTCAATTGAAAATGACAAAATGGAGGGAATGTTTGCAAATAAGGACAGAGTCAACTTTCCCAAAATACAAAAAATTCTGAAATATAAGAAAAAGAGCAAACTTTTAAAGTAATAATAGAAAATGCAAAGCAATTCAAAGAAGAAACAAAACTCTAATAAGCATATGGAAAGATGTCCACCATCCAAAAATTTCAAATTAAAATGACAACTCATTTTCTCCCTGTTACCAACATTACACTGACTGATGTTACCCAGAATTGGCAAGGTTTGGGGAATATAAATCATGTGTTATTAAAAGCAATAGCTGGCATTTATTATGTACTTATTAGATGCCAAATTTGGACTAAATATTTATATTCATCCTCTCAATTATAACAACCTCAAAAGATAAATATTTAGCATCCCCATTTTACAGAAGAGGAAAGTAACGGAGCCATAAAAGAGAAATGGGATTTATATCCAGTAGTCTAGGATGGCAATATAATCTAATAACTAAACTGAAAGTTACGTGTCAAAATTTGAAACATGCATATCTTTGACCCAGAACTTCTACTGTTGGAAATTTATTCTGAGAAATAATCAGAAACATGAATAAAGATGTTAAGTACAAAAATATTCATAGCAGTATTGTTCATGAAACATAAAAAGTGTAAACAATCCAAATGCCTAATAGAAAGCTGATGATGGTACATCCATACAATGGAATACTACACAGCAATTACAAATTATAATATAGATTCATATTTGACATGGAATTAATATACATAATATATATGGTTAAGTGACAAAGGTAGAGCATAATACAGCAGATATATTATCCTATTTATAGAAAATATTTATTTACATGTGTATCTACATAGAAAAGTTAGGAAGTATACAGAAACAAGACGCTACTAGTGGTTAATCCTGGATGATGGAATTTCAGTTGCTTTTTCCCTTTTTAATTTTTATTGAATCAAAATTGATTATACATATTTTGGGAGTTCAGCATTGAGATATGTTGATCAAATCAATATTACTAGCATATATATTGTTACAAATCTTTATTCTTTATGCCCCTTGTCCAATTTCTCTCCTCCCCCTCTTCATCCCCTCTCCCCCCTCTAATTACACTAGATTTCTTTTCTCCTTCTGAAAGAATAATGGTTACTCTGCTGATTTGTCGCCTAGATGATCTGTCCAATGTTGAGAGGTGTGATCAGGCGCCCCAATATTATCATAGAGCAGGTGCTTCTTCTGTCACTCTGAAATGGGCTTTGCGGACAGAGACATCCTCTTCTTTTCTTTAATCTCTGCTGGTGACTCTCCTTGTGTCAATGCACTCCAGTAACTGGCAGGCCATCTGCATGTGGTTGTGGTGTCTAGCTACTTTCATGGTGGCCATGGTTATTGTGGTGGGTGTGGTGGGCCACCCACATGGAGGTGAATTTTTGGCATGCTTCTTGGTGCTGGCAGTGTGCCTAGATGTGGGCAGTGTCTGGTCCCTGGCTCCACACCTCGGGTCCCTGGACAGGCTCTGAGGTGCTTGTGCAGTGTGCCAGGTTGTGGGAGGGGGTTTTGGTACCTGACTCCATACCTTGGGTCCCAGGGCAGGCCATGAGGCACTGGCGCGGTGTACCTGGTTCTGGGAGGGGGTCTGGTCCCCTTCTTCATGCCTCGGGACCCCAGGCAGGCCCTGAAGTGCTGGCACGGTGTGCCTGGTTGTGGAAGGGGGGTCTGGTCTGTGGATGGGCCCAGAGGCGTTGGCACAGTGTGCCTGGTTATGGGATGGGGGTTTGGTCCCTAGTTACATGCCTCATGTCCCCTGGTGGGCCCCAACGTGCTGGTGCTGTGCCTTTACCGGAACTAATTTTTTGTTCTTTGCTTACTTCTAAAACAGGGGAACTTCCTGTGGGAACCAGTACTTGAGCTATGTCGTTGAGCTAAATTGCTGCTTTGCTGCTGTTTCCTTAGGGAAGGCTTTTTGTATAGCTTAGGGTTTAATGGTTGACCCGACAGGTACCTCTGGCTCTCCAGAGACCTGGTGCATCTTAATTGTGTAGAAACTCTGATCTGGGCCTGAGTTTTTTCATCAAACTGCACTCCATGCAATTCTGCATTCCCGACCAATCTCCTCTGAGTGGTCCTGAGCTGATTGGGGGGCAGATCGGCTGTGCTTGCTGTGCCCCAGTGTTCTCCCTGGGGGCCTGTCTCCCCCACTGCCCATGTTCTAAACACTTCCCATTGGATGGGCCCTGCGCTGGTCCCTTGTGATGACTCACTAGCCCCCAAATGGCTCCCTTTTCTCACTTGTTCTGGTTTCTCGGTCCTGCATAACTTCATGGGAACCCTATTAGTGGTCTTGCTGTCCTGGGGGCCACCAATGCTCTCTTCTCCCCTGCCACCTCCAAGTAACTCCATCCGAAGGGCACAGCTGCAGCTTCTGCTGGCTCATGCTCCATGCGCTTAACAGCTGGAGCCTTAAAGCGGCTGCAGCCCAAAATGCTCAGAGCAGTTTTTCCTTTCTCTCATTGTGGTTTCTCCCACCTTCATGAACTCCATAGTCTCTCCTCCTCTTCACCTGAGCTCCAGTGGCCCCAGCTTGGGTGATGTTATATTTTTATAGTTGTAAATTAGTTGATTTGTGGGAGAGAGTGACGCTGGGGACCCTCTATTCCACTATTTTGACCAGAACTCTCAGTTGCTTTTTATTTTCCTCCAGACGATATAAAGCTTTTTCATCTTTCAGTATTATCTGAATTTTTAAATAATGAATAAATATTACCTTTAGTCATGTGGAGGAAAAAACCACTATAATTTTTCTTTTAGAAAAGAAATATTTTAAAAAATCCTCTTAGTTTTCAGATTAGTAAGAAAAACACAGAATGATTAAGTAATTAGCAGCCAATGCTGTGAAGAAAGTGAGAACATACAAGAGAATTTATCTCCTTCACACAGAGATAATATTGATAATGTAGTTTCCCTTTCCAGAGTCATTATATCTGCAAATTAGAAATTTCAAGGTTAGTTTATACTCTCCTCCTCCCTCAACCCCATATTTGATTTGTCACCAAGGTGTTATGTTCTGTTTTCTTATTTAACATCTAATATGTTTCCAGAATCTTACCATATTATCTATTTGCATTGTCTTAGGCAATCTCATCTTCTTCTCCATCCCCTCATCTCCTGAATTGGTTCAGACCCTCAGTTTTCCCACTAGATTGCTTGTTTCCAGTTTTATCTTTCACCAAAGGTTACCCATTTTTCTAAAATATAATCTGATAGTGTTGCTTCCTTATTTAAACCCATAGGATACTACAAATTCCTAATACCATAAAAGATCCTGCATGATTTGGCTCTTATCTTTCCTGTTTCGCACATAGACCCTACAAGCTAACTATAGCCGATTACTTGGAGAGCCCTAAATATGTTCGTCTGTTTCAAACCTCTGTGACTTTACAAGTGCTGTTCCTACTTCCTGAAATGCTTTTCTCTCCATCCTGCTCCTCTCTTTCACTGACTTTCTGGATTTTGATTCATCCTTCAAGATCCGACTCAAGCATCTTTGTCTGGAAGCCTTCTCTTACTAACCTAAGGGTAAATAAGAGACACCCCCTTCCTTCTGCCATATCTTGTACATACCTCTCTCATTCCACTTAATAAAACAACTAAGCATTTTATGAATGTTACCTTTTGATATTTCTGATTTTCAAATCTGCTTTCAGAGTTAGCATCGAGGGCAGGAATCATATCTTAATTTCTTGTTCCCAATGCATAGAAGAGTGCCTGGCACATTGTTAGATGCTGAATGTTCAAGCATATGTGTCTGTCCTCCCCTGCTGAACAGAAAGTTCCTCAAAGCAATGTTTCTGATTTGGTTGTGTTTAGAACCCTCAGCACACTGCCTGACACTAAGTAGCAAGTCAAAAGTATTTAACAAATAAATTAAGAAATAAAGCTTTCCCTTCATTGAATAGGATAGCTCATCTAGCCTATACCAATCACTTGGAATACATACTTATGCTGTTTTAAATTGTGGTTGAGTGTTAATATCTTAGTATCTAATCTTCTCAAAACATTAGTTCCTTTTTGTTAGTTTAACTTTGTATCCTGCTTAGTGTTGTTGCAAAATGCCTTCTCCATAAAGACAAACATAAATATTTTACTGACGAATTAAAAGAGCTGTCAACAATTCTTTTCCAGTTCTTTAATCCTATTCATTTAAAACAATCCCTAGAATTTGTTGCTTCATTTAAAAATATATATACTATGTTTTAAAACATACCAATATAGGGGCCGGCCCGTGGCTCACTTGGGAAAGTGTGGTGCTGATAACACCAAAACCACGGGTTTGGCTCCCTATATAGAGATGGCCAGTTAGTTTACTTGGGAGAGCGTGGTGCTGACAACACCAAGTGAAGGGTTAAGATCCCCTTACCGGTCATCTTTTAAAAAGACAAAGAAAAAGAAAAAAATATAAACAAACAAATAAATAAATAAAACATACCAATACACTATGTATATCTTAATATATAATATTTCTATATATTATACTTTGTATATTACATAACATGCTATAGTTAACAAATTAATTTGCTCAATAAATATTTATTAAATACCCATTATGTGCCACATGTCATGCTAGGGGCTGGGAAATACAGTACATATAGTAATACAGTGAATACAGTAAAAAATAAGATAAGCTCCCTACACAACAGCAAACACCTTAAAATGGAAATGACAGCTTGTGTTTCTCATATTTGAATGTTTAGGTTTTCATAACCAAGAAGCATTTTTAACATAATGTTTAGAAGACTAGTTTCAAAAGTGTAGGCTTAGCACAACGATGTGAATGCACTTAACACTACTGAACTGTACACTTAAAAATGGTTAAGAGAATAAAATTCTGTTATACATATCTTTTACCACAATTTTTAAAAAAGTGCAGGCTGAAGAACATGTATTATCAATAGTAACATCACTCCCAAGGGAGCCAAAATTGTGTGTGTGTGTGTGTGTGTGTGAGTGTGTGTGTGTAGGGGGGTTTAACACAATAAAACGCCACAGTACATAAACTGATATACAATATGTTTGTGGCATTAAAATTCCATGGAGTTGGGGGAGTAATTAGGAAAAAACAAGTCTAAAGAGCTTTTAGAGGAGGATCAATAACTAAACAAAACAAAAACTGCTCTAGAGCAATTTTGCTTTGTTTCAAATTCAGCTCCAACAGTTACTTCACTGGCTATATAATCATTCTGGGTTATTCAATCTTTTTGTGACTTGATTTTTTCAGCTACAAAATGGAGAAAATAATAATAGGATTTCTATAATTAAATAAGAATGCATATAAAGCACTTAAAACAGTATCAGGTACATGGCAAGTGCCTTACAAATCATAGCTATTTTAATGGCATGGTTCTGGATTATAATTATGAAGAGAACTTCACATGCTCCAAGACTTTATAATCTTAGTTGTATGACCTTTGTTTTGTAAAGTCAGATCAAGAATATGTGTTCACCTTCTCTCCTTTCCCAAAACCCTATAACAAAAAAGGATTTTACACGTATATGTCTCTCTTCTCCACAGGAAAAAAGCCGGAGAATGGAAGGTATCAGCCAACCACTGATTTCTAGAAGGAAGTACATGGGTTTGAATTGATGGATAAAATAAGATAGCCTGGAACAAACCCAGAATACTCCATCAGAAGTTGAAACTGTTGTACCTGATCTCAGATCCTTATAAGTTGTTAGCTCCAAGCTCTGAAGATATGTAAAGGATGAGTTGGTGCTGGAGTAGAAATGATTATTATTTGAAAAAAAAGTCCCTGGAATTGTCCTTCTCTTTCTTCTCCATTGATGGTGCTAATTGACTCTAAAACAAAACCAGCAACTTATCTCCAATGAAATAGAACAATCTGCTTACAAACAAAATTTCAGGATTATAAAGCTATCCTCGTTTTGTCTCTTTTTTTAGAGGCTCTAACAGAGGGGGAACACATGGGGGAAAAAAAGAGACAAAACGAGGATAGCTTTACAATCCAGTAACATTAGAAAGACACTAACAGAGGGGGAACATGTGGTTCCCAATTTGGGGACCCTAAAGTGAAGCCAGTAAGTGGTCCTTTTCTTTTTCTTTAAAGTCCAGTAATTTTACTAGACTATATCTTGGTATTGATCATCTGAATAAATATTCTCAAGTATATGGTGTATTCTTTTAATATGCAGTTTCAATTTTTTAAAAAAATTTTAGTCAAGTTTTAAAAAAATAATAGTTTTACTATTTGTTCTGCTATGTTGCTTTGGTTTTCTTTTTCAGGAACCCCTATTATTTGTCATCTTTACCTATCTTTCTCATTTATCACTTTCTCTTGAATCCCTTTTATCTTTTCTTTTTAAAAAATTTCCTCTTCTACTTTCTACTCTCCCCCACCTTTATAACATCACTTGCTCTTGCCTTGCTTCTATTTTAGCCTTCATTTCTGAAAAAAAAAATTTCCTCTTCTTTCTACTTTCTACTCCCCCCCACCTTTATAACATCACTTGCTCTTGCCTTGCTTCTATTTTAGCCTTCATTTCTGAAATGATTTTTTCTACTTATTTCTAATTTTCTCTAGGTCTGTCATCTCATGCCTGAGTTTTCATAATTGATACTGTTGTTCTTTAATGTGTTACATCATTTCCTTAGTGCCTTTTAACTCATTCTGAAATAGCAGGTTATAGTTTTGGTATGTTTTGTGTGCATGTCTTTACTGCAAGTTGTTACTTTCTGAATGGATGTTATTTTGTTCCCTTGTTTCCCTATAATAACTTTGTATGCAATTTACGTCAATGCTTTTCTCTTGCTCATTTTTATGTCAATTTCCTTCAGTGTTTAGAATGAATAGAAGGCTTTAACTTCAGAAAGCTCCCTTTTCTGCTGTTTTTGGGTAGTGTTAAAAAATAATGGTTTGCTTGCTTGTTTTCTAAGATTTCTTGACTCAAACTCTCTCTCACTTTTACCTAGACCTCTTCCTTCTCTTTTCTCATCTCTATTGTTCCTTTCATGATAAAATTTAATTCCACTCGCAGCAGTTTCTCCTTAGGGTTGGCTCTGCCCTAGAATGGCACCTTTGGTAAATCAGTTTTGAGAGTTCAGAGGAGGTAGATTGCTCCTGCCCATTTTGTCTTTCTGATGGTAGACCCTTCACTCAGTCAATATTGAAGAGAATAAAAACCCTCATTTTCAGCTACTGCTTGTTAAGTGGCCAGCACAGTCTTAGTGAATACCCGTGGGCTGTTCCAGAGTTCTGTTCTCAGATTCACTGGATGTTACCCCATTGCTTCCTTTCTCCTCTCACACAGATGCCAAAACTGATTGAATCTGGAGGTTGTTGGTAGTTTTTCCTTACCTAGTTGTATTTTGGAGCTCATAGGAATACCATGTCACATGGTTTGTTGTAATTGTTCTGTGGATTTTAAAATTTTGCTGTCTAGTTTCTCTTTCTGTTTCTATGGATTCAGAGAGACTGACAAACTGTGCTGCTGCCACCACCACCATCACTGTCTTCCCAGAACCCACTCCTTCTAATCCCTTCCCCCAGGACTAGCTTTTGAATCACTGACTTATTTGGGCACTACTATCCAGTACTGCTTGACAGAGTAGCTGATAGCCCTTTTGTCTCTTTTTAATGGAACATTTTTGAAAGACATCACCTTAATAAATCAAGTTTCATAGTTTACTTCCTGTGGAATTTTAAAATAACCCTACTCCCAGTTTCTATCTACAGTAAAACTTTCTCAAAACCTATCCTTAGTGTTATGTCATAAAATTGCCTTAAAGAGATTATTTTCGTTCCTCAGTAACAAAATTCCTCAGGATAGATAGAATCTGAGATATGTTCACCAAACCAAACTCTGTGCCAAAGAGCACAGAATAAAAATATTACTGAACTTGATAACTGTGCATTATCAAGTCAATTCTGAATAACAATCACATTATTTTTTCACTGTAGAAATAAAGTGACTGATGCATGGCAGGTAATCAAATATTTGTTGATTGAAGGATCCAGGAAAAGCCAGCTAGTTGTCTCCATTTCCACAATGTACTGGTACCTTTCTCCTTGAAAGTAAACCCCTCCCTAAATCTAACTAAACCTATGTTTCAAATATTAAAGATAAGCTACCATTTTGGAATTTTTTGTAAGCTTCTTCTCATATACTAAATCTGATTGGAATCCAGCAACAAAATAATCCTTTCCAGAAGTATAACTCTACCTTTATGCTTACGAGTATTTTTAGAAGATTAAACCATCACTTAATAGCTTGATGGTGTCCACCGGATTCCCCCCCCCCACTGTTAACACTCCCACAATACCACTTAAATCAGCTATACAAATTTCGAAATGGAGTTTTTTTGCCTGTAAAACATAAAATGGACAAGAGATCTATCAAATTCGTCAAACACTAAAGTCTCATCCAAAGTTTAGTTTACCTAATAGACGACTGCTTTCTCTTCTCTTTCCACAGTTCCAATATATAACCTACACTAAACAAATCTACACGTAAACGTGGCCCTGGGGTCATCATATACCCAATATTAGTAGTAGTATATTTATGCTGTAACAATTCGTTTGTTTCTCTCTCTCTCTCTCTCTCTCTCTCTCTCTCTCTCTCTCTCTCTCTCTCACACACACACACACACACACACACACACACACACACACACACACACGGAAGCTTCCAAATAACGCGCCGCCTCCCCCAGTGGGGTGTGTGTGTGTGTGTGTGTGTGTGTTTGGCAATAGGGGATTGGTGCTGTCCATTGGATAACAGAAGACGAAGAACAAAAGGCATTATAAATATGAACCATTAGCTACGTCAAGAAGTCCGGGCGTTGGGGGTGGGGAGGGTGCAATTCCTGATGAGGGAAAGCAAACGAGGTGAATCAGCTGAGGAGGCGCTGTCACTGTACGTGGGCCAGGCGCCTTGGGTGGGATGGGGGTGCCTAAGGGGACACGGACTCCAGCTGCGCGCGGACGCTATAAGGAAAATGACGACTTGCGCACCCCGGGGCGTGCAGCGAAGAACTCAAGAACAGCGATCCTTCCCAGGCCTGAATTCGGAGTCGCGCAAGGCCCTGGCGAGGCAGGGGCGCTGTCAGACCTGCCGTCACCGCGGCGCCTCGGCGCAGGGAAACGCAGCCCGCGGCTGTGCCTCCGCGCAGACCCTGCCGGCGTCCTCAAGCCTACTGCCCCCTCCCGCAGCTCCTCCGCGGACAAGCACAAAGTGGAGGCTGGGAAGCCCCCGTCCAGGTGGAGTGAGGGCCGCGGAGCCCCGGGCTCTCGGCCTTCGGAGCCTGTCGCTCACCCACCTGATGCTCTTTCACCACTTCGCTGAGGCAGGGATATCGCTCCGAGATCCATCGGTAAAACTTGGGGACTCCCATTTCGACCGTCAACAGTAATTCCTGTCAGGGGGAAACCGAAACCAAACGCCCCGCCGGGGCCTCAGCCGCAGCCTCCGGACGTCGCTCTGCCGATGACAACACATTTCCCGCCCTACCACAGAGAGCAGCCGCCGGCCTAGAGCGGCAGGAGAGGCCGCGTCCGCGTCCCGGGGGCGGGACTTAATCCCACCTTCCGCCGGCTTCGTCGTGCTCGCGGGGGTTGTCGGTCACGGCTCACACGAGGTTCGCAGGCCTGCGTTCGATTTGGTTCGGAGCATGCCGGGTGGTCAGCCTGAGCTTTGTAAGTGAAGTGCAAGTGGTATGAAAACCTCACGAGACTGCTGGAGAGTGCTAGACACTGAGTTTTGTCCTGGCTGCTCTGTCTCCTGTGATTGTTAGTGTGTTTCAACACAGATTTGGAAAGGTCTGCTGATTTATCTGGCTTTGTTTTGCGAGGCGGAGTTATTTTCTCTGAGGAATGTGAGGCTACTGTAGTTTCTTTTCCCGCACCGGCTAGCCGCCAAAATAAATAAAAATGAAAACGTTATTTTCCAAATTATTTGTTAAAAAATCTCCAACTACTCCCCCCTCTCCAGCCCTTAACTGTTAACATTAGGCCCTCGATAGGAAATTATATTGTGGAGGTAGAGCTGGGATCTGGAGCTCACAGATCCTTGGCCCACTCACAAACCCTTCACATGCAGGTCTGTGAGCTAGGTAACTGGCAAAAAGGTCCTTGGAGCCTTGGCTGAAGTAGGAATAGTCTTTATTTAGCACACACAACACTATGAGCTAAGCAGTCCACAGAGAAACTCAGAAACTCAACTGCTACTGGCAAGGTCCAAAGAAAAAACTGAGTAGCTATGCTCTATTTTTAGACACGAGCTCTCTGCCTGCCAGCTCTGCTTCACAAACTCAAGAACACACAATAGCAACAAACCTAAAAAGATACATTGGTGCACATGCCACTAACTCCACTCACACATAACTTGTTTACAAAGAATTAAGAACGTGCTGCACAACCCCCAACCAGACCTGAGTTGAGGGAGCCTGACCCAACCATTCTATTTTCCCCACATATATAATGTTTTAATTTTCACATTCATGCCTCTGGTTATGATTTTCCCCAGCACACTTAAGAACTGTACAAAAAACCAGAATATCAAGGGAATTCAAGTCAAATTATCTTTTAAATTGGAGAAATTTCCATTTATTTGAATGTAATAATGTAATTACTTTGTAATTATTTTCATTCATCATAAATCTTCTGCAAGAAAGTTTAGGGGAAAACCTTAAACAATTAAAATTTTTAGATTTTAAAATTTCATGGAATTTTAAGTATTGCTGTGTCTTCCATGACCACTGGATTCTGTAATTTTGTACACCTATAATATGGCAGCATCTTTAAAATTACAGAATATTTATTTAGTTCTCATATTCATGCTTCTTGGCTTATGCTTTTTCCCTATTACACTTTCAAACATACCAGAACAGTTTTATTTAGTGAACTTAATGGTGTGCTATTTATTTTTACGTCTCTCTCTTACAAGACTATCACCTGGAGAGAAAAGGAGGTAGCTCTGTGCACAAGTCTAGCACAGTGCCTTGCCCACAGTATTTATCTGATATAATTTTGTTAAAATAAATCCTTATGTTAGCTAGTACTTTCAAAAGGAAATCAATGAAAGTTGTCAAGTGAAATAAGCCTGCCTTATTTCTTGCAAATACATTTTATTGACCATAAGAACAAATAATGTTCCATTTTTAGAATACATAGTATGTATTAAAAAAGCAATTTATTTCTTAAAAACTGAACATATATTATTTTAAATACAATCAGGGAGAGAAATACCAGTTGCTCTGAGAACATAATGAAACTTATGTTGTACTTTAGAGTTGAATAGATACAACCACCGATTAATATCAAATGCATCAATTTTAAGTTGTAAACATATTCTTTGAAATAATTTCATTTCACATATATGGGGTCCAACCAAGGTACATCTGGCATAATAAGTTTTCGTCAGTAGCTTCTTGTATAAGGTAATGTACATGTCCTTCAATAGATAATGGCAATCCTGTAACTCTATTTCGGGTCTTGATTACACCTTGTAGTCTCTGCTCGATGTCAAGAACATGGGTCTTGGCCTGAAAAGAAAAAATGAAAATCATTAGGGCTAAGGATCCAATAATATGTGTGTGTTGATAACTTGGAATTACTACTTTTCTTGATATTTAGTGAATGTTAACACCATTTTACTGATTAATTACCCTCTCATAGGAGCAAATACAGAAAAATACTTTAGGACTTAAACATTTGAATGACTATTCTAATAATAGCAACAATGCTTTAATGCCTAATATTTACATTAAGTTAATACATGCAAATGTGAATTCTAAGTGAGCCACTTGGAATTCTATATATTTCTCTCTTAAGAAAGCATATCAGAATGCAAAAGTGAGAATGATGTTATGAGGAAAATAATCCCCAATCTGTTCTAATTTATTAAAAGATAATTATCTGCAAACTTGGAGACTTCCACTAATTTTAGTAAGTAGTGAATTGCAATTGTGCCATTGCTAACAGTGGCACACGGTTATCACCATATTAAAACTCAGATCTGCTGCTATGTAAGTTCAAGCAATTTGTGCTCAAGCTTTTCCCACTGTATCTCATAATTGTGAATTGTCTATGGTTAAACAAGTGTGCCTTGAACTCTGTTTTATTATATAAATGCTAATAATGTTAATATTAGCAATGACAATAAAAAAAACTTAGGCCCTGTCATAATAGAGAACTAGATTTCAAAGTAATCAATAGTAAGTTGCTGACAATACTTAGAATCAGTTCTCATTTGCAGAGATATATATTATCAGCTCATATCATACTAACCTTTTCATTGACAACTTCACCAGTTTCATTTAGTGGTGCTTTGGAATGCCCTTTCACTGGTTTACTCCACTCCACAAGAGGATCATGTATAAAAGTCTTTAAGACACTGAAGTTGAAACAAGTATTATGGTAATAATGCAGTGTTATCTTTGCAAAAATAAATCTTGCTAAAATCAACACTTAAAAATAAGCGAAGGATGAGAAACCAATGGTTATACTCTCGCAATACACATTACTACCTTTTCAGAAAGATATATGAAATTATTGTTTTGGTGTGAAGGGAAGGGAAGGGTAGGAAGAGAAGAGGCAAGATAGAGAAGAGTCAGAGGTGTTTTTGGTGAGTGGAGAAGGATGAGAAACCAATGGTTATACTCTCGCAATACACATTACTACCTTTTCAGAAAGATATATGAAATTATTGTTTTGGTGTGAAGGGATGGGAAGGGTAGGAAGAGAAGAGGCAAGATAGAGAAGAGTCAGAGGTGTTTTTGGTGAGTGGAGTAAGAAGAGGTCTGTGTGCCAACTCTCAATGTATACTGTGAACTGGTAAGTTTATTTACTGAATAAATGAATTTTATCCCCTGCCATGTCTTCAGTGTCTGTATAATACATATAGTTACCGTACAGACCTGGCCCAGAATTCTTCTGTGCTCTAGACATCTTAAACTCAAAATTTCCAAATTGAAATTCATTACCTTTTCCCAACTATTTTACCTGTATTCCCCAAATCAGTAAAAAACATCATTTGCCCGTTTATTCTAGGCAAAAATCGAGGAATCATCCTTGCCTCCTCTTCTTCTCACATCCAATTCTACCTCCCAAATATCTTTAGAATCTCTCTACTCATCCCCATCTCTACCACCACAATACCACCTGGGACACCATTTTTTCCTGGGTTACTACAGTAGTCCTCTAACTAGTTTTCTGACCGTTAGCCCAAACTGGAACCCTAATTTTTCAGCAGTGCAAGTCAGATTTTCACTTCCTCTTTTAAAAATTCCTTCTTAAAACTCCAATGACTTATGGTTGCTCTCAGGAAAAGTGCAAATGTGAAAACAGGCCTCATGTGGGCCCTTCATAATGTAGCCACTGATCATCTGTCTAGCACCATTTCTTAGCACCACCTCCTTGAAGTAAACTCTCTAGAATATAGTATTGCCATGCGTTCACTCGCCTTGATAATTCTATCACTCAAAACACTCTGTTCTCCTTTGTCTATTCAACTATATTTTTCGTTAAGGTCTCAGCTATTATTTCCAGAAATTATTTCCTTACTTCCCCAGACTAACAAAGGAGATCCTGGTAAGTGTTTTACAAGATGATATACTTCCTCTTTTAGAGAATTTGCCTTTGAATAGGTCTACCTAACCAGTGTATTCTACCATAATGTCTCATAGACAGTTTCTAAATACAGAAGATGAATAAATGAGCTTAAAAAGTCTATTTAAGATTTATCTGCTTCTGGGCCGAGCCCGTGGCGCACTCGGGAGAGTGCGGTGCTGGGAGTGCAGCAGCACTCCCGCCGCGGGGTCAGATCCTATATAGGGATGACTGGTGTGCTCACAGTGCTCACTGGCTGAGCGCCGTGCGGCCGGTCTCAAAAAAAAAAAAAAAAAAAAAAAAGATTTATCTGCTTCTTACAGCTAAAGTCACACTTAAAGGAGACAGACTGACTGCTTTACCCTTAAGATCAGGAACAAAACAAGGATGTCCACTCTTACCACATCTATTCAACATTCATCTAGCTAGGGTAATTAGGCAAAAAAAGAAACAAAAGGCATTGAGATTGGAAAGGAAGAAGTGAAACTAACTATTTGCAGATGCTCTGCTGTTGCAGAGAAAAATCTTAAGGTAGCCACAAAAGTAACTATTAAAATAAGTCACTATTAGAAATAAGTTCTGCAAGGTTGCACAATACAAGAGAAATATACAAATATCAGTTGTATTTCTATACAGTAGCAATGAATAATCCAAAAATGAAATTAAGAAAAAATTCTATTTAGACTAGAATCAAAAAGAATAAAACATGTAGAAATACTGGGCTGGCCCGGTGGCGTACTGGATAGTGCGCCGCTTGGGAAGCGTGGCGGCGCTCCCGCCCGAGGAGGAATAAAACATGTAGAAATACTATTTTGAAGAGTAAAAGATTAAAGAATTAAAGCTAAGAATTATAAAACATTGCTGAAAAAAATTAAATATGATTCAAATAAATAGAAAAATTAAATAAGATTTAAATAAATGGATCAGAAGACTTAATATTGTTAAAATGGCAATACTCCCCAAATTGATTTATAAATTCAATTCCATTCCTATCAAAATCCAAGCTGGCTTCTTGCATAAATTGAACTCACATGGAAATTCAAGGGACCCATGATAAGCAAACAATCTTGAAAAAGAAGAACAAAATTGGAGCACTCACACTTACTGATTTCAAAACTTACTACAAAGTTACAGAAATCAAGACAGTGTGTTGGTGACATAAGGTTAGACGTGGAGATCGATGGAATAGAATTGTTGACAATCAAATGACCATTTCAACAAAAATGCCAAGACATTTACATTAGAAAAATAGTCTTCTCAAAAAATGATGTTGGAGGGCCAGCCTGTGGATCACTTGGGAGAGTAAGGTGCTGATAACACCAAGGCCATGAGTTCGGATCCCTGTGTAGGGATGGTTGGTTGGCTCACTTAGGAGGGCGTGGTGCTGACAATACCAAGTCGGGGGTTAAGATCCCCTTACCAGTCATCTTTAAAAAAAAAAAAAAAAATGATGTTGGGACAACTGGATATACACATGCAAACAAATGAATATGGACCTCTACCTCACACCATATACACAAAATAACTGAAAATAGAACAAAGAGCTAAACAGAAGAGCTAAAACTATAAAACACTTAGAAGAAAAAACCCTTACAATTCAAGCATAAAAAGAGAACCCACTTAAAAACTGGCAAAGAAAAAGAAATGAAAATAACAACAAAAAAAATGGGCTGGCTGGCTAGCACAGTTGGTTAGAGTAGTGTTGTAACACCAAAGTCAAGGGGTAAGATCTCCATACCATCCAGCTGCCAAAAAACAAAAAAAGGGCAAAAGATGTGAATAGACACTTGTGCAATGAATATATACAAATGGCCAAGCATGTGAAAAGATGCTCAATATCACTGGACATTAGGGAAATGCAAATTAAAAGTACAATGAAATACTACTTCACATTCACTATGATAGGTAAAATAAAAGACAGACAATAATAGGCATCGGTAAGGATGTGGAGAAACTGGAAGCCACATACATTACTAGTGGAATTATATAGTATTACAATTGCTTTGGAAAATAATCTGAAAGTTCCTCAAAATGTTAACCTAGAGTTAACACATGACCCAGCAATTCCACTCCTAGGTATACACAAGAGAACTGAAAACATATCCACATAAAATTTGTGCACAATGTTCACAACCACACTATTCACAACAGATAAAAGTTAAAAACAATCTAAATGCCTATTAACTGATGAATGGACAAACAAAATGTAGCATATCCATACAATAGAATATAATTTGACAATAAAAATGAATAAGTACTGATACACAATAAACCTTGGAAACATTATGCTGAGTGAAAGAAGACAAAAAGGGCCACATATTATAAATTCCATTTATATGAAATAGCCACAAAAGGCCAAAGTAGATTAGTAGTTGCAAGGGGATGGCTGGGAACAGGAAAGCAGAGAGGGGAAAGGACTGGGAGTGACTGCTAGTGTGCCTATGGGATTTCTTTTTGGGGTGATGAAAATGTTTTCAAATTAGATAGTGGTAATGGTTGAACAATCTTGTGGATATAATAAAAATCACTTAGGTGTATACATACTTTAAAAGGGGTAACTTTAATGGCATATGAATTATATCTTATTGAAGCTATTAAAAAATCTACTTCAACCAATGCAAAGTGGTTTCTATACAAAGAAAACATACTTAGGGATCAATAATTACATTCAGGGTTCCTGTTAAATTATTTACAAAGTATACATGATTACCTCATTAAAGGCTCTCTCTGATCTCTCATCAACCTCATTGTAACTTCACATGCTCTTCGAAAAAGACCCTCTGTTCCCATAGGACCCATTCCATTAACCATATTATGAGTCAGGCGAAATGGTACAATTTCTGGAACTTCAAAGGTTTCTCCCTTAAAAACAATGCATTTTATTAAAAGTAACAATGTTAGAATTTTAAAGTCTTTACTTGAAGAGTTTAGTACTTCATGTCTAGACTCTTAGCAAAGAACAAAAATATCCTTAAAATATTTATATTTGTAACTACATTAGGGGCTTATACCATGAAAGTATAAGAGTCATGAAAGAGTCAAAACAAACAAACCAACCAAAAAAACCCCCCAGAAAACAAAGAGTGCCTTTGCTTTTGGGGAACTGAACCCACAATTTGATCTTAAATATGATCTAGAAGATGGATGGACTTATCTTTCAATAAATTCAGTACAAAAAATAGTATTATAGAGAAATTTTTATGCAATCAATATTTAGTCTCATATTAATTCCTTTAATATCTTTCTTAAATAATGTGAAATACAAACAAATATCCTCATATTTTTCTTTTCTTTAAGACTTTCACTTTAAAACAGGTGGGGAAAAGAAACTGCCAAACATTAGATGCTCACATCCATGAGGCAGGAAATAAAACATGTCATATAATGAAGTCAGTTTATTCTCTACTATTCTCTAACCTGCCTTTCCTCAGGGCCTTTCAACTCTCCAATTAGCTACCATAAATTCCTCTCTTGCATGATTTAATCTATACCAGCAGCTTATCTCTGATTTGTTCTCAACTGGGTCTATGGCCTTTCTTGAGTTCCTGCGACAGCACAAGGCAACCCACAGAATATGAGGTTGAAGAAAATTGTGGGCTAACCTACCAGTCTGCCCTCCAACATCATAACATTTGAAAATTATAGCAGGCCTTAAAGATGAGTCCACTTGCCTTAATTTATTCCCAGGCCCCACTCTGGACCTACAGAATAAGATTCTCCTGGGATGTTTCCTAGGTATCTGTTTTTTTTTTTTTTTTAACTCTTGGATAATTCTGATATGCTGCCAGATTTGGAAACCATCATATTAGACTACTCTGTCTCTCTGAGTCTCAGTAAAATGAACCGATCTGCCCATGTTCACATAACTAATAAGTCATTGAGTCAGAACTTGAAGCTGTGATTTTAGACTTCAAGTTCAGTGCTAGGTTTATTATATCACTCTTCTAAGTTCTCTCCCTCCTAAGTTGCTTTATTATGGAGTCCACCGATAAAAACTAGGCAACAAACTCTCAATGTGACTCAGCTTTGAGTATAACTGCTAACAATAGGTATAAATAGTAAGAAGAGCTGTTGAAGAAAGGAAATTGGGAGAAAACAGACAATTAACTAGAGGAAGTCATATCACATACCTTATTAAAAAGACAGTTGAAATCCACATGTACACATTCACCAGTCAAAGAATCAAAGAGGATGTTTTCACCATGACGGTCTCCAAGCCCCAGGATATAACCAACCATTGACATTACTGCAGTGGAACGGCAATATGCTGATCTGCTACTGTACCTAAATGAAACACAATGCCAATCAAATATCCTTACGTCATATGAGATAACATAAATCCAAAATATTAATACTAAACATTTCAACCATAACAATTTATTATATTCTTGGTAACTTACCATGATGTAGGATCAGGGAATGTTCTTAGAAACCACTCATGAAAAACAGGAGGATGCCTGGGCAGGAGAAATTCTCGGAATACTTTGAGTTTTTCAGACAAAGCCGCTGCCTTTGGTAGCATACACTGGCGAAGTTCCTTTCCCGTCATATACACTCCTGCAAGGCAGAATGATTTCCATTAATAACACAAACCAAGTAAGAAAAGAGTCAAAATGGGGGAAGTTCTGGTCAAGAAGGTGGAATGGATGGTTCCCAGCATCACTCTCTCCCACAAATCAACCAATTTACAACTATAAAAATGTAACATCAGCCACAAATCAACCAATTTACAACTATAAAAATGTAACATCAGCCAAGCTGGGGCTGCTGGAGCTCAAGGGAAGAGGAGAGACCTATGGAATTCATGAAGGCCAGAGAAACCACGATCAGCTGCTCTGAGCATTTTGGGCTACGGCCGCTTTAAGGCTCGAGCTAATGAGCGCATGGAGCAGGAGCCGGCAGAAGCTGCAGCTGTGTCCTTCAGATGGAGTTACTTGGAGGCGGCACGGGAGAAGATGGCCTTGGTGGCCCCCAGGACAGCAAGACCACTAATAGGGTTCCCATGGACCTATGCAGGACCGAGAAACCAGAACAAGTAAGAAAAGGGAGCCATTCGGAGGCCAGTGAGTCATCACAAGGGACCAGCGCAGGGCCCATCCAATGGGAAGTGTTTAAAGCATGGGCAGTGGGGGAGACAGGCCCACAGGGAGAACACTGGGGCACAGCAAGCACAGCCGATCTGCCCCCCAATCAGCGTAGGACCACTCAGAGGAGACTGGTCAGGAATGCAGAATTGCATGGAGTGCAGTTTGATGAAAAAACTCGGCCCAGATCAGTGATTCTATACAACAAAGATCCACCAGGTCTCTGGAGAGCCGAAAGTACCTATAAGGCCAACCATTAAACCCTGAGCTTCACAAAAAGCCTTCCCTAGGGAAACAGCAGCAAAGCAGCAATTTAATTCAACCACACAGTTCAAGTACAGGTTCCCATAGGAAGTTTCCTCATTTTAGAAGTAAGCAAAGGACAAAAAATTAGTTCTGGCCCAGGCACACCACCAGCGCCTCAGGGCCTGCCCAGCGACCTGGGGCATGGACAAGGGGACCAGACCCCACTCTCACAACCGGGCACACCGCGCCAGTGCCTTGGGGCTCGCCTGGAGACCTGAGGCAAGGAAACGGGACTAGACCCTCCTCCCACAACTAGGCACACCATGCCAGTGCCTTGGGGCCTGCCTGGGGACCCGTGTCATGGAGAAGGGGACCGGACTCCCCTCCCACAACCAGGCACACTGCCAGCACCAAGGAGCATGCAACAAATATCACCTACAAGTGGGTGGCCCACCACACCCACCACAATAACCATGGCTGCCGTGAAAGCGGCTAGACACCACAACCACCACACAGATGGTCTGCCAACCACTGCAGTGCATTGACACAAGGAGAGTCGCCAGCAGAGATAAAGAAAAGAAGAGGATGTCTCTCTCCACAAAGCCCATTTCAGAGTGACAGAAGAAGCATCTGCTTTATGATAATATTGGGGGACCTGATCACACCTCTCAGCATTGGACAGATCATCTAGGCAACAAATTAACAGAGTAACCATTATTCTTTCACAAGGGGAGAAGAAATCTAGTGTAATTAGAGGGGGGAGGAGGAAGGGAGTGAGAGATTGGACAAGGGCATAAAGAATAATTACAATTTGTAACAATATATATGCTAGTAATAATGATTTGATCAATATATCTCAATATTGAACCCCCAAAATATGTATAATCAATTTCGATTCAAAAAATAAAATTAAAAGAGCCAAAAATTTTTTTGTTAAGGTATAACAGTAAATGTCTACTTAGATTCAAATTGTTATTCAAAAACAAGAGTAAATGGAAAATTTTCAGTTACATATACATAAACTTACTATCTGATATTATAATAAAATAAACAAACCACATTATCTTCCCTTAATACTTATTCAAAGTGAAGCTTCTTACTAGTGAAAAAAAATTATTTTTGGTGGCTGGCTGGTGCAGAGATCCAAACCCATGATCTTGGTGTTATAAGGCTGCACTCTAACCAACTGTGCTAACCAGCCAGCCCTTTATTAATGAAAATTAATGTCAACTAAAACCAATATTGTGGAGTCAAATAACTCCAAAATATAAGACTAAGAATAAATACATTGTCAATGGTGCCCCTTGAAGTGTGAAAATGTTGTAGCCCTCGCTAAAATTATAGTGATCTCTCTGTTAATCAGGATATAGTATAGGTCCGAACTGAACCATTACTAAGAAACCCACATTGGTGGTCTGAAATGATTTATTTTATGTGAAGGCTAGCCTGTAAAAACTCATAGTATTACTGATTCTTAAACTAATCCTGTAGAATACAAATCATCTGAGGAAACAGTTGTTTTACAAACAAGCTTACGATTTGAGGTTTTCAGCCTCAAATGTTGTTCAACTGAGTTCATAAGATGGAAAATATTTTTTTTAAAAAGCCAAGAGCAATAACTAAAACTGATACAATTTTTCATCCTCATAAATAAAATAGTCAACAGCAAGTTCCTTGAAATCCAACTCAAGTGTGTTTGAGTTTCAATTCTGCAACATATTAGCCATGTGAACTTGGACGTGTTACTTAACTTCTCAGGCACTGACCATAAAATAGGGATAATTAGGCTTGTTAAACAATAATAAATAAAATATTGTATATAACATACCTAGCTCAATACCCATAATATAGTAATATATCAATATTACTTGTGGTTATGGATTGAACTATATCACTCAAAAAAACATGTTGCAGTCCTAACCCTTGGTACCTATGAATGGGACCTCATTTGGTAATAGGGTCTTTGCAGAGTTAATCAGTTTAAGATATGGCAGGCCCTTAATTCAATAATCCAATGACTACTGTCCTTATAAGAAGAGAAAACAGAGACTCAGAGACATAGGAAGAACACTATGTGATAACAGAGGCAGAGTGATGTGATACATCCACAAGCCAAGGAATACCGGAAACTAAGAGAAAGGAAAGGAACATGAGCTTTCAGAGAGATCATAGTCCTCCTGACACCCTGATTTTGAACTTCTAGCCTCCAGAACTGTGAGATAATAAATTTCTTTGTTTAAAGCCACCTAGTTTACGGTACTTTGTTATGGCACTCCTGGGAAACTAATACACTTATCTTCTACTGCAGTTGCTGCAGTCTGATAACCTGATCTATTTAATATATTGCATCACAGGCATTTAAAAAATGTTTTATTTTGAAATAATTTTAGACTTACAAAAAATTACATAAATGATACAGATAGTTCCCGTATATTATTTGCCCAGCTTTCCTTAATGTTCATATGTTTTATAACAATAGTGAAATTATTTAAGCCAGGAAATTCTTATTGCTGTATTATTAACTAACCTTCAGACTTGATTCAAATTTCACCAATTGTCCCACTTGCCCTTTTTCTGGGCCAGGATCCAATCCAGGATTCAACACTGCATTCACTTATCATGTCTCCTTAATGTCATCAAATCTGGGAAACTTCTTCGTCTTTTAGTACTTTGACATTTTTTGAGAGTTCTCACCAATTATACTTTTGTTTCTCCACTGTAAAGTTACTATATTTTTCTCATTATAATTAATAAGCATCTTATGGAAAGATACTTTGAGACTCTGCCAATAATCTCATCATATTTTGCCTATTATTTTTAGCATCCATTGATAATCACTGCTTGTAACAATTATTGCTCTGGCATTTGCTAACTGGTGATTTTCTATTCCCATCAGTCCTTCTACATCTATTCATTGCAGCTCTACTGTAAGGAAGAACTGTTCCTACTTCCCTATTTATTTATTTACTCAAGTATCCTTTTTTATCAGTATAGACTAATGTCTATTTTACTCCATGAGTTATAATCAATTACTGTTATTATTTACTTTGTTGCTCAGTCATACCAGGTTTAGACAGTGGGAACCCCTTCTTCTAATCTAACACTTCAGGTTTCGTTCTAGTATTCTCTTTCCTTTTCTTTCTTTGACAGTGAGAAAAGTAGCTCTCATTATCTGCAATATATTTACTTATTCATTAAAGACTAGTATATACATAAAGTACTTTCAGAATTGCTAACTGATACCTGTGAAAAACAAATTTTTATACACATTTTTGTAAGCTACCTCAAATCCTTTTGGGATGAAGATAGGGAAGGAATAAAAACACAAGGAGGGAAGGAAAGAAAACACACATATATAGAAACTTCTATATATAGAATCTAGAAATTTCACTATGGCTTATACTAAAAAACGTATGTTGGTATATGTTAATAACAATTATAAACATATTATATATGTTAATAGCTATTATAACCCATATTATATACTTAGATCATAAAAATTAATTTTAGTACCCTTTTCCTTATATAGTTTGGTCAGAATAGGTCTCAAGCCAGCAGTGTTGTTTACCCATTCAATAATCCCACATTCATCATTCAGTGGAATAACTGCATATGTTCGGATATGAAGTTCTCTTCTACGAGATTCTGCATCTTTTCTTAAGCACTATTAAAAAAAATACACATAAATTTAAAAAAAGAATAGAATTCAAAATTTCTAAATGTTGTATCTAATATATCTAAATATCTTATTTAGATATATATCTAATATATCTAATTATTCTAATCAAATGTAATCTAATTGTTCATTTCATAGCAAAAGAATGTCAATGAAGGCTTACTATGTGGTATAGATGAATAATTCTTCCAAACGGTAGGTAAGGAAACTGCTAATCAGATTCCTAATCTATTTTCGAATAATTAAAAATGCCTTGGGTAAGTCCTTCTTTTAAATTATTCATTATTAATGTCACAAGAATATTGTGTTAGATACTCTAGTTATATAATTAACATGACAAAATACTGATGTTTTATTTTCTATTGCTTTACAGATATTACTGAAACCTTAAGTCCTTAGGCACAGAGACTGCTGTTTAATTCTGATCATCTCAAAAAGACATAAACAAGAGTTAGTTCTATGACATACTCGAAATGTATTTCTTACTGTTGCAGTTTATCACAGATTTATTTCAAAAGTTATTCTCTATCAGAAGAAAGCTTACTTGTCTTATCTTATTAATCCTGATATATTAGATAAAGAAAAACAGTATTATATTTAATTCTAGAACTATATGAAGGAAACTAAGCAAACATCTATAACTATAATTTTTTCAATTCAAAAGTGCAATCACTGACCAAAAACACGCTTTAAACTTTAAGAAAAAGTAGGTTCCATATATGCCAGGAAAACAGTATGGCATTAGAATCTCACGTAAAGATCAGTGTGTGGCCTCCAAGGCTAACATAGTGAAACTGTAGTTTTTCACAAACTCGACCATGTTAATGAGAGGGGACACTAATGAAATACCTTAATCAAAGTAACAAAACCAATTAAGTTAAATTTACAAACTAAAGCAAGGCCACTTGATACTTGAACCAGAAAAACACTCAAGCATCTCAGAAGAACATCCTAATGGGTTTTTCTTTTTCTTTTTTTGGTGGCTGGATGGTAAGGGAATCTGAACTCTTGACCTTAGTGTTATCGACACCATGCTCTAACCAAGTGAGCTAACAGGCCAGCCCGCTAATGGTTATAAAATGAATGAACCTTGAAGACATAATGCCGAGTGAAATAAGCTAGTCAAAAAAGGACAAATACCACTTACACGAGGAAACTAGAATGGTCAAATTCATGAAGACAGAAAGTAGAATGATATTTGCCAGAGGCTGGGGGAAAAGGAAATGGGGAATAATTGTTTGATAGATGGGGAATAATTGTTTGATAGATACGGAATTTCAATTTGGGAAGATGAAAAAAAGTTCTGGAAGGGATAGTGTTGATGGTTGCATGACAAAAGGAATATACCTAATGCCAATGAATTATATACTTAAAAATGGTTAAAATGGTAAATTTTATGTTGTATACATTTTATCACAAGAAAATTAAGTGAAAATGGAAAAGATAGTACATTTCATTTCCTCTTTTTAAGAGTGATCTATTCGCATACCAAAAAGCCTATATATCACATTGATAATAATTACAGAAATTCTAAAATGAAAGCAAATTATCTCCAAACCTTATTAATCAAGGAATTGAATTCCATCTTAAGAGTGATCTATTCGCATACCAAAAAGCCTATATATCACATTGATAATAATTATAGAAATTCTAAAATGAAAGCAAATTATCTCCAAACCTTATTAATCAAGGAATTGAATTCCATTAGTCTACAATCCTTTCTCAGGTCATCTTTTGGCTTACACATCATGATGTAAAACTTTCCATCTGAGCCTTTTAAAGAGATCTTCTTTGGTTTCTGAAGAGAAGAAAGAATCTCCACCTAAAAGATGATATAAGTTATATACAAATTAAGGCCCAAATTCTTTGTTTAAATGTCTAGATATAATATTGAGTTATATAACATAATAAAAGGAGAGAATATAATAAACTACATTATATAAGTAAATTTGTATTTTAGCAATTTCTTTTCTCTTACTTATCTATGATGTCTGAAAAGAATGGTTGCCTGTGAACAGAAAGACATTTTCACCCATTAGGAATGACTATGACGTAGAAAGATTACTTCATCAGCAATACAAGTACTTATCATAGTCAGACTAAAACAATATAGGTAGATGAAAAAATCAAAATATTACAGTGAACATGAGATTTTTATCACCGAATTTTGTCCCATCAGAACAAGTTTTACTTTTCTGTATTTCCAAGTATTTTTTTCTATACAAATAAAATTCACAGATTCTGAAAAAAAAAAATGCTTTTCAGCTAAATTTGAAGTTTTTAACTTAATTAAAATTTAAAATCATGTTACAGTCATATAAAACTGAAGTTTACCGTATCATCAAAGCTTGCAATATAGGCCCAATGCCCAGGAAATGGCTCATGGTTAGCATGGGCACCTGGAATTGATGGAAGAGTAGGTATCATGACTGACTGCAAAGGAATGAGGATTTCACTAAATGTTGCTTCTTCTACCAACTTTTTAAGCATTTTAAAATGAGTGCTCATGCTTAATGTAGAACTACTTCCATCAACCTGAAAAAAAAGTAGTACATTTTAATGTCTCTGTGTTTACCTTGAATTATAGAATGTTTAACTTCAACCCCAACAAAAATTTCACTTTTACAATATCTATTATCAGACATTAGAAAATCCAAAAAGCTCTGTAAATCGAACTCCTTTTTTTTTGTACCAAATCTCATCTGGCAGCAAAATGAAACCTGAACTTCTTACTGTAAAGGTCAATATATTTCACCGTAGGAACAGTTATGTGTTTGATTATGTGACATTCTAACAGATATTCAGTGGTAATATCTAATATAAAGTATGTGCACCGTTATTACCTTTAAAAATCTGAAAAATTCTGAATTCCTAAGTGTAGCTTAACACAAAGGTTTCATATAAAGAACTGGCAACCTGTACATGTAAAGCACTTAGAACACTGCCAGTGTTTAACAAATGTTGGCCATCATTATAACATTGTTTGTGAGAACGTCAAATACATCAGAGGTCAAATAGGATTAATGGAAATAGCAAAAGTAGATTAGCCTTTTGAGATGTTTATTGATGAAGGGAAGGGAAGTGATAGGGTAGTCTGTATCTTTTCACCTATAAACAGTTTATAGACATTGAATACTTGTCAAGTGAAATCTAGCTATTTACCTTATGAAGAGTCTCTCTCTCCCTCCTTACAACCACCTTCACTCCCCACTTTTACCTTTCCTACACATTCTTTAGGGTTTTTCCCTCCAATTCCTTAGGCAGAATAGTGAGTCACTCCTGTAAACATGTTCCTACATTAGCCTCAAGTCTATTGAAAGAAGTACTTATTACTCTAGATAATTACCATATGCTTAGTTCCCTACAGGACTATGAGAACATGTCATACTCATCTTTGTTTCCCTTTGCACAGTGCTTGTCCCCTTGTTGACAATGAAATGTGTACTGAAAGAATGAAAACCAAAGCCCCGACCTTCTTTCCTATCATATGTGTAAGTTAATGTATACAAGTTTTGAAAGTTCAAAGATGTTCAAGAGAGACTGTCATAGAGACTACTTTAAATAACTTTATTTTACCTATTTATATTTTTATGGCTTATTTCATATCCTCTACTTAAAATCATTTCTGAGAAATATGGATAATCTACTCAGAAAATTCACATTAAGAACTTTTAGAAATGCAAAGGATATTTGGAAGTGGGACATATGTTAGCAATTTTAAAAACAGATTAAGATAAATTGTACATATTTAAAGTATACAATTTGATAAATTTTTTTTTTTCCTTTTTGTCTTTTTTCATGACTGGCAACGGATCGCAACCCTCAGTGTCGCGCCCGTACCGGCCCGGGACCGGCAACGGGATCGCAACCCTCGGTGTTGCTCCCTGCACCTCGCTCAGCCAGTGAGCGGGAACCGGTCTGTATGTGGGATCCGAACCCTCGGCAGGAGCGCCGCCGCGCTTCCCAAGCAGCGCACTGCAGCAGCGCGCCACCGGGCCGGCCCACAATTTGATAAATTTTGAAATATGCATATACCTATATTTGTCAGAATTTTAATTTAATCAAATCAAATAAAAACAGCTGAGATCATAAGTTTTGTATAAAATTATCCAACATTGGTCTATAAGCAATAAGATTCATAACAGTACCGGTCTATTGCACAATTCTAGAAGTTTATCTGTTAGGCGAGTTGCATCTCCAACAAACTTTTCTAAGGATTTTTTCATATTGATAGCTTTATTTAGGATTTCCTTGCATCTGTTCACACGCATGGGATAAGAAGACTGTCGGAAAAAAGATTTAAATGAAATTTTACACAAGATTTAAAAAATATAACTAAATTTTTGATTAACAAAAATCAGCTTAAAAAGTATTCACGATAAGAGTTTATTCAGATACAAATTTTCTTGAATTCAATTTGGCAATGCCATCAAGACACATTAAAATTTTGCTATCCTATGACATGGTTAATTCCCTTCTTGGCATCTACCCTGAAAAAATAATCACAAAGGAGAATAAATATCAATGTATCTAGATGTAATATAATAGCAAAAAAAAAAAAATAGAAATAACCTTAATGATCAATTAAATAGATAAATAAATTACAAAAAGGTATTTAAAAATTTTATATAATTACTAAAATCGAATCATCAAAGAATATTTAACAATTGGGAACAATCTTAAGTGAAAAATATGATATGATATGTTAATAATCTAAATTTAGTGTGCTAAAATATGCTTAGAAAATGTACATATAAAATATTAATATACAAAATATACATAATTAATATATAAATGTACAAAATATTAAGGTACAAAATTACATCAAAATATTAATGACTGGTAGAAAGTATGAATTTTAATTTTTGTCTATATATCTGTGTATTTTCTAAATTCTCTAAAAAAGTACTTATATTGATCAATTTACAAATTTCCATTAATAATGCAATAAACATTTTTTAGTATTAATAGTTCAAGTACTTTGGATTAAAACACTTGGAAGAAAATAGGTTTACCATTTTACACCAAGCACTAACAGTTTACTGGACTTCATAAAGAAAACACATGCTGAATTCTTTGATCTTAAACACACTTATCACTTCATTTCATATGGTAAATAGCTCCAAACATTAAAATGTGATATAATGCTATAATTTGCATATTTAAAAAAAGTAATTGCCAAGATATGGAATCAACCTAAATGTCTATCGACGGACAACTAGATAAGGAAAAAGTGGTATATATACACCATAGAATACTACTCTGCCATAAAAAAAAAAAAAATGAAATTCTCCTATTTGCAACAACACAAATGAGCTTGGAGAAACTTATGGAACTTGGAGAAAGCATACCTGGGGATACAAAGTGGAGTGGGGGGGAGTGGGATGGGGAGAGAGGTCAGGAATAATTGGGTGGGGGACATGAGGTATAATTGCAATTTGCGGTAATGGGCATGCTGCCAGTATGACTCTGGCCATCACACCCTGGGCACGAGTGGTGACAATCAGCTTGTATCTCATGAATATTCGTAACCAATAAAAAAAATGTACCATACAAATAAATAAATAAAACATAAAAAGAAAGTTAATATAGAAGAGAAACCATGGAACTTGTGTCTACATATTAGCATTAAATAATTAATGCCATGTAAAATGGTAAAAGACACTGTGGTGATTAATACATACCTTTGACACAGCTGTCATCATCCACATTGCTTGCTGAGGATAGGCCAGAAACACTTTGGCTATTATTTCCATCAAGACATCAAAAACTTCATCATGAGAATGACAGATTCGAGAGATCAATTGTGAAAAAGCAGTCAAAAACTGATACGGAGCTAAATGATTTGTGTGTTCTGTGATAACCTTGTTTATTTTAGCTAAATCATTTCTCATTTGTACACGATCAGAGCGGCCAGCTGGGGGAGAAAAACCAGTTTAAAAAACAATAGAGAAAAAGGGGGAAAAAAAACAAACAGTATATCAATTCATTTCACAGAAGAAAAATTTTGTTTTAAAAATAGCTTTAAAATATGTTATTCCCAAGCTTAAAGCTAAATCACTTGGCAATTTGCAAAGAGACAGTTACCTCTGTCCAAGTAGGAAAAATATTTAGGGCCATTGAAAAACCCAAGGGCCATTAATTTCCACTATCCATTGTAATTTTTAAGGTAAATTATTAACTAGCATTTTTAGATACCTATTAGGTTCATCAAGAAATAATCAGATTTTCACTTGTAGGCCCTGAATTGCAACTACTTAAAAAGTCTATGATTTGTCTTTCCCTTCTTTTTTTAAACATGTAGTTTCTTGCTCCCATTTATATACCATTTTAATTATGAAAAGCATTCCTAGCTTTTAATAAATTAGATTGTCAAGCCGTATCTGACTTTATGCCAGTTGTAATTCTTCTTAGTCCCTCAAAATTTTTACGTGAAGTTATACCTTTTTCCCATTCGTATGCCTTAGCACCGAAATCAAGCCATAGTGATAACATTCGTGGCATTGACTGATATATAAATTGATTTCCATACTGTAGAGATCTGCAATTATACAGATACAAAATATTATTAACATAGTGTTATTTTTACATTTATGAATTAAAATTTAAAGACTTAAATTACCACTTCAGTTATATATAGCCTTCTGACAAAAATTATGGTGTCAATATTTCTTCCTAGTAGAGGTTATTTTTGACTCCTCTCTTTTTTTTACTGTATTTCTCACTTAGCTCTATATTGCCTGTACCAAAATTATACAAGTTCTGACTTAGTCAAAGACCTGTCAATAATACTTTCAAATTATCCTTAGGATCTGTGCCTTCATTTGCATTCCATGGCCGTAAGCCTTTGTCAGGCCTAATCATTCCATTTCTGGGAAATTACAATAACTTGGTCATCCTAATTCCACATTTCTTCTCTTCAATAAATTCTAAACTAAAATTCCCAAAATTTTGGCTTTACCATGCTCTCTCCCTGTTCAAAAACAGGAATCTCTTACCTACAGATTAAGACTCTATGAATGACTGCCTGGGATTCAAATATTCACAATCTTGTGTCTCCATCATTTTCCAGTCTTAGTCTCTCACTACTCACTAGGATACATCTTCCATCAAGTTTACTTTCCTCACCATCCTGTGAAAAACCACTCAACCCTATTTCTCGTCAAATCTATGAAAAATTGGTAATGTCTTCTCCTTCTTGAATTTTTTTTTTGAGGTCAGAACATCAGCTTATTTTATTTTACCATAGTAAGATTTTTACTATGGTAAAATACATATAATATAAAATTTACCATCTTAAACATTTTTTAAGTGTACAGTTCAGTGGTACATTCACACTGTTTGCAACCACCATCACCATCTGTTTTCAGAACTTTTTGATCTCAAACTGAAACTCGGTACATATTAACCACTAACTCCTCATTCCCCCTCCCTCCAGGCGCTGACAAACACAATTCTATTTTCTGTCTCTATGAATTTGACCATTCTAGGTACTTCATATAAGTGGAATCATACAGTACTTGTCCTTTTGTGACCAGCTTTTTTCACTTAGCATAATGTCCTCAAAGGTTCACCCATGTTGTAGCATGTGTCAGAATCTCCTTCCTTTTAAAGTCTGAATAATATGGATATACCACATTTTGATTATCTATTCATCCCTTAATGGACACTTGGGTTCCTTCTGTGTTTCAGATATTGGTTCACCCATGTTGTAGCATGTGTCAGAATCTCCTTCCTTTTAAAGTCTGAATAATATGGATATACTACATTTTGATTATCTATTCATCCCTTAATGGACACTTGGGTTCCTTCTGTGTTTCAGATATTGTGAAAAACGGTGCTATGAACATGGGTGTACAAATATCTTTTTGAGACCTGCAGGGGAAGTTTTATGACAGCTTTTCTGCAACTATAAGAGGAGGGGATTTTTCCCCCTTGTTTTGTCAGGATTTGTTTCCCCAGAAATTAGGAGAGCTGCAAGTTTGTGTTTTTTTTAATGTGTACAACATGATGATTTTGTTTAACATTTAATTTATTTACTCAAATTGATAAATAAAATTGTATATATTACATACATGTTGTTTTGAAATATGCATACATTATAGAATGCCAAAATCAAGCTAATTAACATATGTATTATGTCATGTACATATATTTTTTGTGTTGAGAAAACTTAAAATCTATTCTCTTAGCAGTTTTCAAGAATACATGTTGTTAACTAGTCACCACATTGTACAGTAGATCTCTTGAACTTATTCCTCCTATCTAAATGAAAATTTATATCCTTTGACCATTTTCCCAACCATCCCACCCTCTGCCACTGCAGTAACCAGAATTCTACTTCTATGAGTTCAACTTTTTAAAATTCCACACATAAGTGGGGTTATGTGGCATTTGTTATTCTATGCCTGACTTATTTCACTTAATGTCCACCAGGTTCATCCATGTTGTCGCAAATGACAGGATTTCCTACTTTTTTAAGGATGAATAGTGTTCCATTGTATATATGTATCACATTTTCTTAATGCATTCATCTGTTGATGGACACTTAGGTTGATTCCATAGCTTGACTATTGTGAATAATGCTGCAATGAACATGGGAGTGGAGATATCTCTTGACATACTGATTTCATTTCCTTTGGATATATACCCATAATTGGAATTGCTGGATCATAAAGTAGTTCTATTTCTAATTTTTGAGGATTGTCTATACTGTTTTCCATCATGTCTATACTAATTTACATTCCCACAGGGTGCAAAGATTCCCTTTTCTCCATATCCTCTCTAATATCTGCTATCTTCCATCTTTTTGATAAAGCCATTCTAACAGGTGTGAGATATCTCACTGGGGTTTTAACCTGCATTTCTCTGATGATTAGTGATATTGAACATTTTTCCACATACCTGTGTTGGCCATTTTTGTCTTCTTTTTTTAAGCCATGTTGTTTTCTTACTATTGAGTTGTTTGAGTTCCTTACATTTTTTGGCTATTAATCCCTTATCAGACGTATGGTTTGCAAATACTTTCTCCTGTTCCATAGGTTGTCTTTTCATTCTGTTGTTTCCTTGGCTGTGCAGAAGCTTTTTAGTTTAATCCCACTTGTCTGTATTTGCTTTTGTTGCTTGTGCCTTTTGGTTCACATCCAAAAAATCATTGCCCAGACCAATGTCATGGAGTTTTCCTCTATGTCTGCTTCAAATAGTTTTATAATTTCAAGTCCTATATTTAGTCTTTAATCCACTTTGAGTTGATTTTTGTATATGGTGTGAGAATCTAATTTCATTCTTCTGCACATGCATATCAAGTTGTCCCAACATCATTTATGAAGAGACTGTCCTTTCCCCATTGTGTGTTCTTGGCACCTTTGCCAAAAATCAATTAACCATAAAGTGTGAATTTATTCCTGGGCTCTATTCTGTTCCAATGGCCTATATGTCTGTTTTTATACCAGTACCAGGCTGTTTTGATTACATAACTTTGTAGTATATTTTGAAATCAGGTAGTGTGATGCCTCCAGCTTTGTTCTTTTTGCTCAACAGGACATAGGTTATTGGGGTCTTTTGTGGTTCCATATGAATTTTAGATGTTTTTTCTATTTCTATGAAGAATGTCATTGGTATTTTGAAAGGGACTGCATTGAATCTGTAGATTGCTTTGGGCAGCAGGGTCATTTTGACATTAATTCTTCCAATCCACGAATGTTGAATATATTTCCATTTTTTGTGTCCCCTTTAATTTCTTTCATTAGTGTTTTATAGTTTTCATTATAGAGATCTTTTACCTCCTTGGTTAAATTTATTCCTAGGGTATTGTTTTTGTTTTTGTTTTTGGTAGCTATTGTAAATGACATTGTTTTCTTGATTTATTTTTTGGATAATTTGTTGTGGTGTATAGAAATGATACTGACTTTTGATTTCACATTTTGCAACTTTCCTGAATTCATTATTAGTTCTAATAGGTTTTTGTTAGAGTCTTTAGGGTTTTCAATAAGATCATGTGTCTGCAGACAAGGACAATTTAACTTCTTCTATTCCAATTTGGATGTCTTTTATTTCTTTTCTTTTTAAAAAAATATCTGTTTGCGGGCCGGCCTGGTGGCGCACTGGAGAGTACGCCATCTGAGAGCGTGGCGGCGCTCCCACCGAGGGTTCGGATCCCATGTGGAGACCGGTTCCCGCTCACTGGTTGAGCGCGGTGCGGGTGCAACACCAAGGGTTGCAATCCCGTTACCGGTCAGTAAAAAAGATAAAAAGGAAAAAAAAAATCTGTTTGCTAAAATCATGCTTTATTTTTTAAATTTTTATTATTTATTATTGGCTAATTATTACTAACTACTCTAGCTAGAACTTCTAGTAGTATGTTGAATAGAAGTGGCAAGAGTAGGCACCCTTGTCTTGTTCCTAATCTTAGAGGAAAAGCTTTGAATTTTTCACCATTGAGTATGATGTTAAATGTGGGTTTGTCATATATGATCTTTATAGTGTTCAGGTACATACCTTCTATGCCTAATTTTTTGAGAGTTTTTATCATGAAAGGGTATTAAATATTGTCAAATGCTTTTTTTTTATCTATTTTGATGATCATATGTTTTTTGTCCTTTATTCTGTTAATGTGGTGTATCACAGTTATAGATTTGCACATGCTGAACCATCCTTGCATCCCTGAGATAAATTCTGCCTGATCGTAGTGGATGGTCCTTTTAATGTGCTGTTAAATTCAGTTTTCTAAGGCTGGCTGTTAGCTCAGTTGGTTAGAGTATGGTGTCATAACACCAAGGTCAAGGGTTTGGATACCCATACTAGCCAGCTGCCAAAAAAAAAGAAAAAATTAGTTTGCTGGTACCTTCTTCATAAGGCCTACCAGACTTCTGTAGCAATGCAGAGCAAAGAGGTATACCTCTGAAATCATGAAGCCAGTGGCTTAAGTTTTGACCTCAGATTTGCGCCCTCACCCTGTGTCTAACAGTCTTATGCACACCCTGTCTCTAACAGTCTTATGCACATAGGGGACTTTAAATAACTACTTGTTTTAGAAGAAATGTATTATATAAATTCCATATCCCAAGGTATGTGATATATACTAAGACTAAAGAGCAAATGAAATAAAGCTATGAAATAGCTATCACTATTTTCTAAAATAAAGCCATTTTAGAAAAGAAAAAGTGCATTTAATAATTGTTCTCCGCTTATGTTCCCATTTCAAAATGCCAATAGTCCAGGAATTTTCCACCAGTAACAAGCCACTAATAATCATTAATGAGTAATATTAGCTTTGGATCTTATAAAATTTCATTTTGGGAAGAAAGACTTGGCTAAATCTTCCTATCCTAATACTACTGACAGATGAACAAATGTTGCTTTAGTTCCTAAAAATATTTAACTGAGAAGTCACAATACCTGATAATAATAGGCTATTTTAGTAGACTTATTGCTCTTGAAGTAAGATAATTTTCAATGTAAAGCAATGGTACATGAGTATGGTAAAGAGAATGTATGGAATGTCACTATTACTTATAAGGAATTGATAATTTTTAAAAATATAAACAGTGGGCACGAGACATTAAAGTTATATTTCATCTGTTATCTAGTTTCAGAATATGCTCTTTCGACAAGTCTAATGTTAAATTCATATACTACTTCCTATTGGAATGGCTGGTAGGAAATAATCTACTGCAATTAAATATGACCACTGAATGTATTAGATTTAGGGTCTTCTGGAATTCTACGAATGGGGACTCAGAGGGTGAGGGTCTGAAATAAAGATACTTAATTTTCTTTGTATATTTCTTGGTACTGTTGAATTTTTAAGTAATATATGCATATATTAATTTTCCATTAAAAGTTAATTTTAAAAGTGAAAAAATTACATAAAGAAAAAATTTACATCTAAAGTGATAGATTAAATTAGTGCTAAAGCAGAAAACATTCTGAATATGCTAAAATATGGGATAACTGCTTAATAGTAACAGTTATCCTGACATATTTAATCTGCAAACACGCGGTTTTAACACTCACCTTCCAAAATGAAGGACTATATACCGGATGAGATCACCCTGCTTTTCCATTTTGTTGTCTGTGACCATAGGCATCAATTTGTCATAGTATTTGGCAAGGTAAAAATGGCCATCCTCCCACTCTGGCAGGAACACAGTCACATCCTGTAAGAGAGAACACAGGATACTCACCTAAGAAACCCCTACATTATGCTAGGAAGTAAACTATAAATGGATGATTAGGGATCAAAAGTATGAGACCCACATGTAAACAGAGCAAGGTCAAAAGCACAATCACTTTTCGATGTGAGTTGGTTCTGGTGGGTTGTCCACTGGCCAACATAAAATGGTCTTATAATAATTAGTTATTTAGAATATATAAGATACATCAAAATAATTTCCAGATGGATTAAAGTATTTTATATATGTGTATATGTACGTACATGTTTATAGTGAAAGATACTTAAAGAATCCTCAATAAAAGCAGAAGCGATATCAAATCTCTGAAGAGGGTAGGACTTGAAAAAGCATAGAAAATTATGGTAAAATAAAAATCACATATCTTATTTTTCTTTAAGCTCTCTCACAATTTATCGCCTTCTTTCTCAACTCTTCCATGATCAGGCTTTTAAAAAGAATTGTCTACCTAGCATTCATTTCTCCAACTATTTTTGGCTTCAGTCTTCACCATTCCACTAAAGTGGCTCCTTAAATCCAAGAAATACAGTAGCTCCCCCTTATCCGCGGTTTTGCTTTTTGTAGTTTCAGTTACCTGTGGTCAACCACGGTCAGAAAATATTAAATGGAAAATTCCAGAAATAAACAATTTATAAGTTTTAAATGACATGCCATTCTAAGTAGTATCTATGCTGTACATGCTACCCACCCGTTAGTCACTTAGCTGTCTTAGTTATCTGATTTGACTATTGCGGAATCACAATGCTTGTGTTCTACATGCCATTCTAAGTAGTATCTATGCTGTACATGCTACCCACCCATTAGTCACTTAGCTGTCTTAGTTATCTGATTTGACTATTGCGGAATCACAATGCTTGTGTTCAAGTAATACTTATTTTACTTAATGATGGACCCAAAGTGCAAGAGTAGTGATGGTGGCATATTGCTATAATTATTCTATTTTATTATCAGTTGTAGTTAATCTCTTACTGTGCCTAATTTATAAATTAATCTGTATCATAGGTATGCAGGTCTAGGAAAAAATAGTATATACAGTATAGGGTTCAGTACTATCCGCAGTTTCAGGCATGTACTGGCCGTCTCCGAACGTATCCCTCACAGGTAAGTGGGACCTACTGTACTTTCCAATTCTAATCCCATTCGAGCTCTCTTCAGCATCTGTTTCTGTTGTCCAAGCCATTTCTTCTTTCAAACACTTTCTTCCCTTGGCTTCTGTGAGGTCACAATCTTCAAAGATTCTCCTACCTTTCTGGTCACTCTCAGGCTCCTTTGTCATTTCCTCTCTCTGTTCCTGCTTTTATATATTTGTGTGCTTTATTAATTTTAATATTATCTGGAACATGGTGGGAATTATATAAAATAGATGACTAAAAAAAATTTTTTTTTTTCAAAATGAAGTTCCACTCTTCCAAACAAGTTTGAGAACACGTTTCAGACCAGGAACCTGAAATGAGACCCTGAGTTCCTTCGTTTCCTTTGGACGTTCCTTCATTCCTTCCTTCCCTTTCTTTTCAAACTTTAAAAATTTATTTTGAAAAGTAAAATTTGCATACAGAAAATCATACAAATCTTATGTTTTTCGATTGATCAATTATCACAAAGTGATTATCCCCATACAGGAAGTCCTCCCTCCCTTCTCCTCCTTTCCTTGTCTCTCTCTCCCTTTTTAGTTAAAATGTAAAAAAATTATTTTTAAAAGTAAAATTGACACAAACATGCACAAACCTTATGTGTATGGCTTAATCAATTATCACAAATTGATCACTCCCATAAGAGAACTCCAGAAACACGATTCCTATCATTTATCCCTCAATCACTATCCCTTTCTTTCCCCCCCAAAATAACCACTATCTCAATTTCTAATATAATAGTTTTTCCTATCTTTGAATTTTAAATAAATAGAATCACACTAATGTATTATTTTATATCTGGCTTCTTTCATTCAATATTATACTTGGCAGGTCAATCCAAATTGCTGGCTGTAACTTTGGCTAGCTATATAGTATTCCCTAATAGTAATGCGCCACAATTCATTTATCCATCCTACAACAGATTGACAGTTAGGTTATTTCCAGTATAAAATCTACAAATAATGATGTTATAAACATTCTTGTCTGGGGATATATTGGGTCGTATTATATGGATATGAGTCTCTTATCATTTATATGTGTTACAAGTATTGTCTAATCTGTGGTTTGCCTTAAATTCTAAATGGTATCTTCTGATGAACAGTAGTGTTTTTAGTCTGTTTAAGAAGTCCTGATCTAGATCAATGATCTACCTAAAATTTTTGCTTGTTTACGGTGTGAGGAAGGGATTCAATTTTTTTTTTCCTATAAGGTATCCAAATGACACAACAGCATTTATTGAAAAGACCATCTTTCGCTATTCTACCATATCATCTGGAACCTGTCTGGGTTCTCTGTTCTGTTGGTTTGTCTAACCTTACATAAATACACCACCATCTTAATTACCCTGCCTTTTTTTTTTTTCTTTGACGGGTAAGGGGACCGCAACCCTCGGCACGGTGTGGTCCACACCACACTCAGCCAGTGAGTGAACCGGCCATCCCTATATATAGGATCCGAACCCGTAGCCTCTGGCGCTACCAGCGCCGCACTCTCCTGAGTGAGCCATGGGGCTGGCCTTTAACTACTACGCCTTTATAATGAGTCTTCATATGTATGCTGGTTATTCTCAGTTTGCCCCTCTAAATATACTTGCCACCCTTTGGCCTTTTCCACCATGCTCAGTGCCCCATAAGATAAACATTGATGATTTACATCAATGGGTCTATTTGCCCCCTGGCTTCCTGTCAGGTTTAGGCAAGGGAGGATAGCAACAGAAGATTAGATGGTAGGAGGAGACTGAAGTCAAGTTCTTTATACCCCCTGGTTTCCTCTGCTGGGCTGCAGTTGACAGTGGCTGTGTTTCTCTCCCTGAGGTCAACTTCTGGTTCAATGACCCTTTCCTGCAACTATAGCTCTCCTTACAGATCCCAGTAAATGCTTTCTCCTTTTGCTCATTCAGGTCTAGAAGAGGCAATGGCTCCCTGTTACTGCTAGCCATGAGATAGTTACACCATCCTTAGATGATTTCCCTTAACCCAGTTCTTCATTAAACTCTCCTCATTACATCGATCAATTGGGCCACCTGTTTCCTACCTGCACCCTACTTTATACAATATAGTAAAGAGTGTCTTGGGTAGATTGGAAGAGATTAAGAAGATGTGACAACTAATGCTATATGGGATCCTGGACTGAACTCTAGACAGAAAGAGGACATTATTGAGAAAACTGGTGAAATGTGAATAAGGACTACTGTATCAATGTTAATTTCCTATTTCTGATAACTGTACTATGGTTAGGGGAACCTTGGCGAAGGGCACATATGGGAATGCACTGTACTAATCTTGCAACTTTTAAAAAAGTCTAAGTCTATTATTTCAAGATAAAAAATTTAAAAAATAAAGGTTACAGTGAGAGAAAAAAATGTGTCTTGTTATTCCTGGCCTTTGCACTTCCACATAAATTTTAAATTCTAATTGTCCCTTACCTGTTAGCAGTTGATGAGGACCACATAAACATCTAGGTCATTTGTACAGAAATGACATGTTTATATTATTGAATCTTCCCATCCACAAATGTGTTATAACCCCTAACTTATTTAGGTCTTTTTTGTAACTTCACTCAATAATGTTTTAATTTTTATTTCTGTAGAAGTCTTATACATCTTTTATGCAACTTAATATGAGATTTTTCATATTTCTGATGCTATTCTAAATGGTTTTAAAAATTTTTTAAATCAACTTTTTTGGGGCATAATTTTATACAATAAAAGTTACATATTTTAAGTGTACACATGGATAACTTTTGACAAATATATATACTCATGGAACCATCACTCCAATCAAGATAATGAACATTGCTAACTCCACCCAAAGTTCCTGTGTGCATCCACCTTTGCCAACCATCTCCGCCTACCCACTATCCAGACACCTAAAATATGATTGTTATCAATATACATTAGCTTTACCCTGTTCTAAAATTTCATATAAATGGAATCCAATATGTATTTTGTTATGTCCCTCTTCTTTCATTCAGCATGTCTGTGACATTAATCTACATTGCTGCATGTATCAGTAGTTCATTTCTTATTATGGAGTAATATTCCATTACATGATTATATCTCATTTTGTTTATCCATTCTCCTGTGGATGGCCACCTGGGTTATTTCCAGTTTTTGCAAATAAAGTTGCTATAAACATTTGTGTGTTTGTCTTTTATTGACATATGTAATTATTTCTTTTGGATAAACACATAGGGATGGAATGGCTGTCATATGGTTAGGTGCATGTCAACTTTTTATGTTCCCACCTGCAATGATGAGAGGTCCAGTTATTGCAATAACAGGTATTGCTTGTCTTTTAGATGTTAGGCCATTCTAATTTGTAAAGTGGTATCTCATTGTGGTTTCAATTTACATCTTCCTGGTGAATAATGATGTTAAACATCTTTTCATGTACTTTTTGACCATTTATATGTATTCCTCATGAACTGTCTGTCTAAGACTTTTGCAGATCTTTAAACTGAGCTGTTTGTCTTAAGTTTTAGGGTTCTTTACAGTTTGGATACAAGTCTTCTGTCAGATTTGTAGTATAAGTATTCTTTCCCGGTCTATGCTTACTTTTTCATTTTCTTAACAATGTTTTTTCTGGAGTAGGTTTTAACTTTGATGGAAACCCAATTTACCAGTTTTTCTTTTATGGTTAATGCTTTTTGTGACCTAGGAAACCTTTGCCTACCCTAAGGTTGTAAAGCTAAGGTTGTAAAGC
>NW_007729759.1:47177-51692 GCF_000696425.1 Galeopterus variegatus | reverse complement strand
CTGTCTAAGACTTTTGCAGATCTTTAAACTGAGCTGTTTGTCTTAAGTTTTAGGGTTCTTTACAGTTTGGATACAAGTCTTCTGTCAGATTTGTAGTATAAGTATTCTTTCCCGGTCTATGCTTACTTTTTCATTTTCTTAACAATGTTTTTTCTGGAGTAGGTTTTAACTTTGATGGAAACCCAATTTACCAGTTTTTCTTTTATGGTTAATGCTTTTTGTGACCTAGGAAACCTTTGCCTACCCTAAGGTTGTAAAGCTAAGGTTGTAAAGATTTTCTTCTACTTTTTCACCTAGTAGTTTATTACCTTAGTTTTCAGTTTAGGTCTATAATCCACTTTGAAGTAATTTTGTCTACGGTGTGAGTTAGGGGTCAAAAATAATTTTTTCCTCAGACAGATATCCAGCTAGTCGAGTACCAGTTGCTCATAAATGGTTTGTTTTATATTCTTGTTGGTCTACAGAAATAAAATTGATTTTTATATATTATGTTTTATCAATCTTACTAATCCACTTACTATTTCTAATAGTTTATCTATAAGCTTTTTAATTTACTACATTCATTTCTTTTTGTTTTCCTGATCCTTGTATCTTTTAACTCTTTTTCTTCCCTTATTACACTGGCTACAATATCTAGTAAATGTTTAATAGAACGGGTGATAGTGGGCATCCATCTCATTCCCAATCTCAAAATGAAAGCTGTCAACATTTTACTGTTAAGCATAGTAAGAAGCTATAGGCTTTTGTAGATACCCTCTATCTAGTAAATGTCTTTCTCTTCTATTCCTAATTTGCTAAGAGTTTTTAAATAATGAATAGATGCTGAATCTTATCAAATGCTTTCTCTGTGCCTATTGAGACAACTTTAAGATTTATCTCCCTAATACTGTTACTGTGGGAAATTACACTGATTGTTTTTCACAAGATGAACCAATTTTGAACTCTTGGAATAAACTTAACTCAATCAAAATATTTTGTTTAGGACTGTTTAATCTATGTACCTAAGTGAGACTGAGCTATAATTTTCTTATCTTGGAATATTCTTGTTAGGTTTTGGTATCAAGGCCATGCTGAATTCCTAAAACAAGCTGGAAGGTGTTTCATCTTTTCCCATTATCTATGAAAGAGTATGAAAAAGATTGCTACTATTTCCTTTTAAAATATTTGTTAGAGCTCAAAAGTGAAGTCCACTAACCCTGAAGTTATCTTTGTGGTAACTTGTTTATTTACTTTAATAGTTAGAGAACTATTGAGATTTGCTATTTCTTCTTGTGTCAAATTTGGTAATTTTTTCCCCTAGGAATTTATCACTTTGAAAATTTTCAAATGTGTTGTCTCAAGGATGTTCATATTCTTATGATGGTAATAATGTCTGTCAGGTCCATAGTGATTGCCCTTTACTCCTTCCAGATATTAGTTATTTGTGTCTTCTCCTTTTTAAATTGATTAATCCCACAAGGAGTTTACTAATTTTATTGGTCTTTTCAAAGAACTTTTAGCTTTGTTGATCCTTCTATTGTATGGTGTTTTCCATTTAATCTTTTTTTTGTGTGTGTGTGGCTGGCCAGTAGGGGGTCAACAACCTGCACCTTGGTGTTATAACACTGTGCTCTAACCAACTGAGCGAACCGGCCAGCCCTCTATTTATTCTTATCTTTATTTAAATTACTTTTTTTGCCCTCCAACTCTTTCACCTCTCCTTCTGAAACTCTAATTACATACATATTAGACTGTATGATATTATCCCACAAGACATTAAAGGCTATGGGGTTTATTTTTTGTTTTTCCTTTTTTCAGTCTCTTTTTCCTTTCCATGCTTCATTTTGAGAGTTTCTATTGCTATGTCTACAGTTTAACTGATCTTTACTTTTTAAATATCTAATTTGCTATCAATCCCATTTTGTTTCTTTTGGATAAAGACCTAGGAATGGAATAGCTAGGTCATATGTTAGGTGTATATTAACTTTTTCCATTTCCACAGCAATGAGATGAGTTCCAGTTACTACAATACTATTTTCCATTTCAGATATTATATTTTTATCTAAAAAATTCCATTTGGGTAATTTTTTAAAATAACAGCTCTACTGAGATGTAATTCACATACTTGACACTTTAATGACAGCTCTACTGAGATGTAATTCACATACTTGACACTTTTAAAGTGGTTTTTAGTACATTCACAGAGTTATGCGACTGTCACCACTATCTAATTCCAGAATATTTTCAACACCCCAAAAAGAAACTGCACCAATTTGCAGTCACTTCCTATCCCCAACCCCCTAGGCTCTGGAAACCATTAATCTACTTTCTGTCTCTATGCATTTCACTATTCTTGCTATTTCATTTAAATGGAATCATACAATATGTGGCCCCTCTGATCTCCATGTCATTCTACATAGTGAACCTGTACTCTTTTCTCTGAGCACTTTTGTCTGTAACATGTATAGGCAACAGGTACAAGAGAAGGGGATTCTCAGGCCATCATGACAGGAAATTAGGGATGTACCCAGAGTATACAAAACATGAAAAGTTGGTATCATGAGGGCATCTCTTTCTCTACCCCAATGTAGGCTTTAGAAATCAGGCAGAAATGGGAAACCTGGAATGTAGACTATCAAATTGTATTGTTAAGTACATTTTTGTATAAATTTCTGTGTGCCTCAAAAGTTGTTGTGACTTACATATTTGAATAAATTCAGATCTCTCCAACTGAGAAGGTGAAACTTATAAAGTAAGACTTTAGGCCCTTCCTCACTATCATGGCCTGTATTAGTCCATTTCTCTTGCTTACCTGGAACTGGGTATTTTATAAAGAAAACAAAATTTACTGCTTACAGTTTTAGAGGCTGGGAAGTCAAAAGTCCAGGGAAAACATCTGGTAAGGGTCTTCTTTGGTGATGGCTTTACAGCAACTTAGGGATCTCACATGGCAGAAAATAGTGGAGCAGAGAGAGAGAGACAGCTCCTCACGTGTTCTCCTTTTAAAGCACCCAGAACCATGCACCTGACCAATTATTAACCCATTCACTACAGTATGGTCCTACAATCTAATCATCTCTTCAAGGCCCCACCTTCCAATTATCATAATAGAATTTCCCACCCTCAATCTAATATATGAACTTTGGGGGACACAACTCAAACAATCTACAGCATTCCACTTCTGGTCCACAAAGTTTGTGTCCTTCTCACAGGTAATACACTCACATTCCACCCAAAGTCTTAACTTGTTTCAGCTCAAAAGTCCATAGTTCAAAGTCCCCTGTGAAATCAAAACGAGTTATCTATTTCCAAGATACAATGGTAGGACAAGCATAGGGTACATATTCCTGTTCAAAAAGGAAGAAATAGGCCAAAAGAAAGGTGTAAAGGTCCCAAACAAGTCCAAAACCCAGCAGGGCAGTCATTAAATCTCAAAGTTGGTGAATCATGTACCTTGACACCATATTTGACATCCTCTGCACACTGGTGTAGGGGTTGTGTCCCCAAGTCCTCAGATAGCTCTGCTCCTATGGCTTTCCTGGTCTGAGGCCAGGCTTCAGCTCTTGCAGGCTGGCGTTGCATGCTGGCAGCTCCACAATTTTGGGGTCTCCATGTCAGTCCTGCTTCCATGGCTCCACTAGGTATGCCCTTGGTGGGGGGTTTTCTGCTACACTCCGACCCCACATTTCCTCTTGGTGTTGCTCTAGTGAAGGCTGTCTGTGGTGACTCCATCCCTGCAACAGATCTCTTCTTGGGTCCCCAGGCTTTTCCACACATCTTTTCAAATTGGGGTGGAGGCTCCGAAGCCTCCACAGCTCTGGCATTCTGTGAGCCTACAGACTTAACACCACATGCATACCACCAAGTCTTCCAGTTAGTGTTTTCCAAAGCTGTGGGTCCACCCACACCTGGGGCCAATTTAGCCACAGCTGGAGCAGCCAAAGCAGCTGGGGTGCTGGTGTGGGGAGCAGCACCCTGAGGTGGCTCTGGGCAGCAAGTCCAGCCTGTTCCTGGAGACCATTCTGTCTCCCTAGGCCTCCGGGTTTGCATTTTTCTCCTGAAAATGCTCTCTGCTTCTCTACCACATGGCTCGGCTACAAATTTTCCAAATCTTTATGCTCTGCTTCCCTTATATATTCTGGCTTTATGTCATGCCTTTCCTGCCATAACGCAGCATAGGCTGGTTCAAGTAGCCATGCAGCTTCCTGAATATTTTGCTGCTTTGAAATTTCTTCTGCCAAATACCCTTGATCAGCACCTTTAAGATCCATATTCCATAATACTTTTGGGCATGAGCAGAATGCAGCCAAACTCCTTGCCAGTTCATGGCAAGGGTGATCTTTCCCAAGTTTCCAATAACTCCCTTCTCATTTAAATCTGAGATCTCTTCAGTACAGCTTTTACTGTCCATATTTCTATCAGCATTCTCCTCACCACCATTTAACCAGTCTTTAAGGAGTTCCAAATTTTCCCTAGTTTTCTTGTCTTCTCAACTTCCACCAGCAGCTAGGCTTTTTCTAGCTTGCTCCTTCAAAT
>NW_007729759.1:29909-46881 GCF_000696425.1 Galeopterus variegatus | reverse complement strand
GTTTTCTTGTCTTCTCAACTTCCACCAGCAGCTAGGCTTTTTCTAGCTTGCTCCTTCAAATTATTCCAGCCTCTCCTCAACACCCAGTTACAAGGCAGCTTCCACATTTTCAAGTATTTGTTATAAGGAACAACCCACTCCTGGTACCAATTTTCTGTATTAGTCCATTTCTCCTGCGTATGATAAAATACCCTGAACTGGGTATTTTATAAAGAAAATGAAATGTATCACTTACAGTTTTAGAGACTGGGAAGTCCAAAGTCCAGGGACCACATCTGGTGAGGGTCTTCTTTGGTGGTGGGCTTATAGCAACACAGCGATCTCACATGGCAGAAAATGTTTGAGCAGAGAGAGAGAGGGACAGCTCCTCATGTGCTCTCCTTGTAAAGCCCTCGCTCCTGACCACCATTATTAACCCATTCACTATGGCATGGTTCTACAATCTAATCACCTCTTCAAGGCCCCACCTTTCAATATCCATAATAGGATTTTCCAACCTCAACTGTTACAGTGGGAATTAAGCTTCTAATGTATGAATTTTGGGTGATATAATTCAATCAATCCACAGTAGCACTCTTTAGTATAGCATAGTTTTTGATGCAAGGTAAGGTTCGTTTCTTAGGTGTCACAGCACGTTCTTGTACTCAAGGGAGCAGTTGGCTGGGCTCCTACTATGTATCTTGCTCAGAATGCAACACTTGCTAGATCTAAGGATTAGCATTGTCTGTGTCACTTGCTTTGGCTCTTCCTCCCATTTGTCTTTTTTAAATCTTTGATTTCTCTCTTCATTGTGCTCTTGTTTTTGTCTATGTTCTTAAGCAAATGATGCATGTTTACAACAGCTGTTCTTTAATCCTTATCTTCTAATTTCATCATCTCTGTCATTTCTCGAACTATTTCTATTGATTGATTTTTCTTCTGTCTATTGCTCAGATGTTCCTGTTCCTTTATATTTTTTATTGGATGCCAGACATAGGTAATTTTACATGGTTAAGTTGTAGATTTTATTATATTCCTTTAAAGAGAGTTAGATTTTTTATCTGCCAGGCAGCAAGTTTACTTGAAACCATCAGCTTAATCCTTTTAAAGCTTGTTTTTTATGCTCCTCTAGGGTGTTATATTCCTTTAAAGAGAGTTAGATTTTTTATCTGCCAGGCAGTAAGTTTACTTGAAACCATCAGCTTAATCCTTTTAAAGCTTGTTTTTTATGCTCCTCTAGGGTGGATGTTGAGTTGCTTTTACTCTTGGGCTAATTTAGCTCCACTTCTGAGGTGTGGCCCTTTTAGGGTTTTTGCTGAATGTTCCTTCTCCATGTGGCTGGTGGGTTGAATGACTCTCAGTCCTCTGTAAGCCCTGGAAATTGTTCTTCTTATAGCTTCCCCACGATTTTTCTTTCCTCAGCTATTGTTCCACGCCTGGCCTGATAGAATTTTAAGTTATTTATGTGCAGCTGGGTATTTAGCTAACAACTCATGGGTATTCCAATGCAGATATAAACTTTTTCTCCATTTAATTCCTTTTTCTTGGTTAGTCTACCCCACGAACTCTAGCCACCTGCTCTTAGCTTTATTATCTCCTTTCTTCTATTTTCTTTGTTTTTGTTTTCCTTTTTCAGTTCCTTTTCTCATTTCTTGAGATGGATACTTAGCTCATTAATTTTGAGCCTTTATATTCTTCTAATATATGAAAATAAAGTTTTAAATTCCTTTTGAGAATGGCTTTAATTGCATCCCACAGATTTTGATTGTCGTATTTTTCTTATCATTCAGTTCAAAGTATTTTTAAATTTCCACTGCAATTTTGTCATTGACCCATGGGTTATTGACAGGTGTATATCTTATAATACCATCTATTAAATGTTAGTACCTATTGTCTTTGCTCAAAAATTTCCAAACTAGGATGCAGCTAACTTGGGAAGGAGAGCAAAAATAGTGATTATTGGGGTGAAAAGGAAGGGGGTTGTGGAGTGCTAATAATATTCTATTTCTTGACCTGGGTGGTAGTTTCATGAGTCTATTTATTTTCTGATAATTCAATATCTTAGGTAATATACTCATTAAAAAGTCAGAAAAGTTTCCTGGCTATTTTTATACATGTATTTTTTCCATATAAATTTTATCCAGTTCTAAAAACAATGGAATCATTGAGTTTCTAATTGAAATTGCATTATACATATACTTGCCTTATATTTTTTCATAACTGCGTTGCTTTCAAAGTTAGCTGTTTCCTCCATAAATCGGCCCACTAGTAGCATAGCTCGACCATGGATTAACATGTTCTTACTCTCAGTGGGGGTTTTATTTTCAGGAAAACATAATTCAACACCCTTTTGAAGAACAATTAGTGCCTGGTGAACATCACCCTAAAAAAACAAACATTTTAATCTAAGAACATATTTGTATTCTCTGCAAAGCAACTTATTAACATTTAAAGTTCATTAAATATGTTTATGTAGAAGTCTATTTGTATTTTCATGTTTATCTCTCATTTCTCTCTTATTAAAGTAAAATTCTAAAAAGAAATCATTGCTTCATTTCATGTAGAACCCTTATTGTCATTCATTCATTTTACGATTAATCTAAACTCAGGGATCTGTAGATATATGTACAGACTGGCGATAACAATCATGAATAAATCCAAGTGTCTGCCATAAAAACGTTCATAGTCAAGTGAGGAAATAGACTATGTAAAATAACAACACATTGTGCTGAGTGCTATAACAGAGGAATACACATTACATAAACAATATACAATATTAAAGAGAATACAGAAGGCAGTCCCCGAAATTTACCTGAAGATACAGGAAAATGGAGATCAGCAGTCAAGGAAGGTTACCAATGGAGAAAATCTGAATTAGATCTTAAAAAATGAGGAGAAATTTTCCTGGCAGAGATTTAGTGAAGGACATTCTAGGTAGAGGAATAATTATTTTAATTGGGAGAAAAACAATTTGATTTTAGCTTAAGCTGAAGAGTTTGTGAGATAATGATGAATGAAAGTGAAGAAGTAGGCTGAGACTCGATCAGAAAGGGCCATGCATATGTCCTAGAGCTCAGAATTAATCCTGAAGGTATGAAGAATACTTTAAAGGATTCAATTTTTTGAAGGAGCAACATAATTTAATGTGCAATTTAGAAAGATCACAGATTGCAGTAATATGCACTGAGAAATAGTGAGATCTTGAAAAAGTTTGTTGATATTGTTAGAGGCTATAAATAATAAGGGCATGCATGAATTAAAGTAGTGGAAATAAGTAAGAGAGAGAGGATTCAAGAGACATTTCTAAATTGAAGAGGAAAGATTTAGGAAAGTGAGGGTGAAGAAGGAGTTGAAGATGATGCCCAGATTTCTGTTTTAGATAAGAGGATGGAATGGTCTTGTTCAGAAAAATAGGAAACATGGAAAAGAAACAGGAATTGAGTATTAGATAATGAATTGCATTTTGAACATACTGAGTTTAAGGTATTAAAATAGAGTAGCACCAGCTTATAAAGTGACCAGGTACCAAGTAATGAAGGCTGACTTATTACTTTCCTCTCCCACCCAGGAAACATCTCCTCCTCTGTCCTTTCTCACCCACCACAAAGTTGATAAAAACACAAATGGCACCAACTATAGTTGCTAAGTGTCTATACGTACTACTAATTCTAGGTTGGTGGCAAATATAAGGAGATATATAAGTAATGGCCATTTAAATCTGGGGCATAAAAATTGCAAGTTACTTCAGATGTTTAAAAAATTCCCTTCTAGGAAAAGCAGGAATTGGTAAAGGGACACAAAAATCAACTATATTGTATATTGATAAATTAAAACAATAAGAAGAGAGAAGATCAAATGTTCATATCACAAAGAAATGATTAAGTTTTGCAATGATGAATATGCTAATTATCCTGATTAGGTCATCACACATTGTATACGTCCTGAAATATAACTCTGTACCCCATAAATATGTACAATCAAGATGTTTCAATGAAAAATTAATTTAAAAAGTAAAAAAAAAAAAAAATGGCCAATTTTATGTCATGTGTATTTAACTGTAGAATAAATAAATACGTTAATGATGGGGGGAAAAGCTCCCTTCTTATAGCTATTACTTTAATCTAAGGATTGCTGGGAACTGGCCAATTTTATGTCATGTGTATTTAACTGTAGAATAAATAAATAAGTAAATGATGGGGGGAAAAGCTCCCTTCTTATAGCTATTACTTTAATCTAAGGATTGCTGGGAACTTCTGTTCTGATGCTAGGCCCTTCCTAACAGACTAGATTAGAATGGAATCTTGACAGTAATACCGGCAAGTACACACAGAAACAATTATCTACCAAATGTGTAAGTAAGGGACAGTGCTATTTTCACTTAACAAATACTGAGTGCCTACTACATATACCATGTATACATACAGAGAGTGAAAACAAAGTAAAAGTTGGTAAATTTCCTAAAAAAAAAAAAAGTAGAACAGATGAAAAGTGGGAAGGTATTTGGGGACTGCGGGATAGAAGGAACAGCTTCTTCCAGGCTATGGTAGATAACTAATGAAGAAAGTTATAGAAAAAGAAGGTTCTGAATTTGGTGTATTTTCTCTCAGTTGGGCCTTTGCTGGAAGTACATGATCTCCAACAGGATATATATATTTGACGGCATTCCCTTGACCATTACCTTAGACCAGAGCCACTTTGCCCTTTCCACATACAGTTCGGCAAGTCGTGATTCTCCTGCATTAAGGAGAGCATTGTAGGCTGTTTGGTGGTGACCAGCCTTTCTAGCTACTCTGGCACTCTGTAGCCAGCATTCTCCAACCATTTCATTGTAATCTGGCCTAAAGGAAAGTAACAAAACAGAGGGAGAAAAGAGTATTTGTAAGCATAATTAACAACTTTTTCTTTTCTTTTCTTTCTTTTTTTTTTGTGGCTGGCTGGTACGTGGTTCCAAACCCATGACTTTACAAGGCTGCGCTCTAACCAACTGAGCTAATCGGCCAGCTCTCAGCAACTTAACTAAAATATTTCTTCCCAACATAGAACCTTCTTGATATACCATTTCAAAGGAATCAATGACTAATTTGGTTTAAAAATCCTACTTTTAATGTTCCTATAGTGCTCCATTTTTATCTAAGTCTATGAAGACTTTATTCTTGACTTATATCAGTACCTCCCCTAATATGTTTTTAACATTTTTTAAAAAGATAAATGGCATATAAAAGTGATTCTTAAGTTTTAGTTCATTTCAACTACACAGTATAGTCCTGACAATTGAAAATAGAAAAATATAGATTCAGACAGAAAATTAAGAAATACAAACACTCCCAAATATAACCAAATATAATACTAAACTTAAGATAACTGACATAAAAAGAAAAGTAGTATGAAAAAACCTTTTGTTGAGGCTTAACAAAGCCCTCCGGAGAGCCAGGATGGGCTCCTTGGCTCTGTAGGAATTCTGGGTCATTTCTAGTCGAGCTACCCAGTTTAGAGAATCTTCATGAGAACTGTCACCTAGAGACTGGTGAAAAAGTGGTTTGATGCTATGTTCCAATTCACACAACATATGCAATCTGAAAATAGATACAGCCTCTGTTAAAATGTTATCCCATCCTGGCTAATTCATCTCATATATAAAGCATGTACTTTAAATCAGCCATGAAGAATCTAAAATGTGCAGTTTTCTTTGGTAGAACTTTAATATACATTCTTGATACATAAACAGTAGCATGTATATCTTTTCAAATTGGAGGTAAACACCAATTTATGCTGGTTTAAACATTTAGTACTTTGTTGTGATCCCCAAATTCCTATGAAATAAATGAAAGTTGCATGTGGGATCCGAACCCTCGGCGGGAGCGCCACCACGCTCCCAAGCGGAGCACTGCAGCAGTGCGCCACCAGGCCGGCCCAAAAAACTGCTTAATTTTTTAAAAGATAATTATCTTTTAAATATATTATAGTTCAATTACAATACTTATTTTGTCATTTTTCCTCAGGTGAATTAATAGACCTAAATGCTTTCCATCATTTTTTTCCTCACATCATCTTTAATATTCTTTTAATGTTCTTAATATTCTTTTCTGGTGATGTAATACCTATACGCCAGGTACAACAGATGTCTAGATTATTTACATTAGTTACATAGAAAGTAAACTATGATACTATAAGAGAACAAATATATTTTTCTTATGTTTTTATTAGTCTCATAATTACCTTTCCAATTGAAAGATGTATGTTAGAATATTTTTTTAAAAACTATAGGGTGATTGTGAGGTAAAAAGAATGAGAGTCATTTTGTGTAGCTACACATGATACCAATCATACTATCAGAATTATTTACTCATCAAAAATTTCCAATCCTGGGCCGGCCCGGTGGCGCGCTGGATAGTGCACTGCTTGGGAAGCGCGACGGCGCTCCCGCCCGAGGGTTCAGATCCCACATACAGACCGGTTCCCGCTCACTGGCTGAGCGAGGCGCGGGAGCAACACCGAGGGTTGCGATCCCGTTGCCAGTCCCCGGTCCGGTACGGGGGCAACACTGAGGGTTGCGATCCATTGCCGGACACGGAAAAAGACAAAAGACAAAAGACAAAAAAAAAAAAATGTCCAATCCTGTCAGGTGACATTTATAGACTAGAAATATAACAATGGAAATCCCCTAATACCTCACAATATATTCATATCCTCGTTGGTAAGAGCCTCTTTCAAAGCTTGCAGCTGAAAGAGGTACAATTTGTTCTGCTCTCACTAGTTTCAGTGTGTCATAAAAAGCTGTGATATCTTTCTTTTTGGCTGATAATAACAGCTGTCCCAGTCTGACACTCCATGTTGTAGATTTTCCATCTGAAAAACAAATGAAGAGTCAAGAAATGTCATGTAAGCTGGGTCCAGAAACCAGTTTTATTTCATTTGATAAAATGGCCAACAGAAATATTGAACAGATGGCTTCATTCTACTTTGAACAACTAAACAAGGCAATCATAAAACAGGCTAATGAATTAATTATGAATGTTGCTGAGCTACTTAAGTCGGAATATTTATGGCATATTAAAACTGCTCATATTTTAAGAAGCAATTTTACCTGCTGCCAAATAGTTTTCCACCAAATCCCACTGTGACAATTTCCAAGCTGCTTCCACTCTGTATGTGTTTAATTCATCTGTCCATTCAGACCTATTGAAAAAACCCACATCAATTAAACTTTAATTTATTTAAAGTGTTAGAGATTTTTCATTGGTTTAGATACTCTATTGTACTTATTTATTGTTCTATTTAATGTATTTGTATCGTATTATATTTTGTACTTAGATACAAAGTAGTTATCTCTAACACACATGAATTCAGAGGTAAGCAATTCCAATAACTTAGGGTTTTGAATTAAAGTTAAGACAAACATATAGGGGCTGGTGGTGAGAGTCAGGGGCAGTTGAGAGGTCCATAGGACACTTAATACCAAGAGCATAAGAAAGTTACAAATGACAGTCAATGGCATAACAAAGTATTCAAAACTAGCTCCCCCAAAATACACCTATTCTTAAACTATTTTTAAATAGTTACTTTAAAATTTGAGTTTGCAAAAGCAGTGCAAAATAGGCTAATTTCTTTTCTAAGCATTCTACCTAGGTGACATTAGAAGCAGTTAAGACTTTCTTCATGTTTCTTTATTAACCATACCATCTGAATACCTGATATGTGCTAGATACTAAGTTAGATACATTTTTCCATTTAATTATCTAATGACACTGCATATAGCACATGTATATCCATAGTATAAAAAGGGTAACAGACTCAGAGAGAGTGGGATCAATATCCTTAAAAGTCCTCCTTGCTCTTTCTACAGTAAAAATACATAATGAAAATATAACAAATAAAACAATCAATTTTCACTTTTTAAAAAATCTAAAAATAGCAGCATAAATATTGAGTATGCTTCAATTTCTAAATATGAACACCACCAGAAACAATTTAGAACAAGACTAAATGAAAAACAACAGAAATGAAATTTTCAAAAGTCCAACTTTGAATGACTTTACAAGCTTTACATCGGATACCAGCATATCAAAATTTCAAGATAAAAACCTGAGTAGAATTAGCTATCCAGAGGGTATGTGTCTTATCAAGCCATATACCGAAAATTACCAAATGGCAATGATGATCTGTCTGTGAGAACTTACCCACATAAATAAATACATTATAAAGAATGGTGTGTAGGTCAATCATAATCAATATTTTTGGAGAAATATTTATTTAAATGCAAATAGAGATATTCCCCAAGGAAAACATGTCCCTCAGTGAACATTTGCTTCACAATGACACAGCATCCCTTCATTGATTACTGACACAAGTGCTATGGGTCAAACATGTCCACCAAAAGTTCATGTATTGGAAGCTTAATCTCCATTGTAACAGTGTTAAGAGGATGGGAAATCTTATTATGGTAATTGAAAGGTGGGGCCTTTAAGAGGTGATTAGATTGTGAGGACTGTACCCTCCAGAATAAAGCCATTAAAGAGCAGATTGACTTGTGAAAAAGGAGAAAAAAATTTTTTGGTGCTTATCTCCAACACCATGAAAATAAATAAAACATTTCATTACGTTAGTAAACATTAAGTCACCTAATTCTAATTAAAAGTTAAAACTAATTAAAAATTCCCCATTCAGATAGAATAATGAAAGAAAAATATTACCTGCTAGCATGCACTCCATTCACCTGAGTGATTACAGTAGACAGCTGACCAAGACCTAACATGGACTTCACTACACCATGATAATGAATGATCTAGAAATTTTAAAATATTTAAAATATCAATTATCACTTCAAATATATCTTAGAAACCAAAAACAACTTAACTGATATCCCCCTTTCTCAGTTTAACAATTGACTTGCTTAGCTACATGGCAGGACTCCCTATCAATGTCTTAACACATGTAAGGTAATGGAAAAGAAGGCAGACAACCTAAAAAATCTCAGAGTATATTTATTATATTTTTCCAGATTTGGTCTAATTTTTAGTTCAGAGCAAATATAAAAGTAGTAAGTATTAAAAATATCCACTATAATATATTGTTTAAAGATTATTTGTCATATTTCTCACATAAAAACTTAAACTCAAAGGTCATAATGTTATTAATATAGACTTTGGGCTTTAGTAACTAAAAAGTTAAATAGGATTATGTAGCATTCTTTAAAACTGAAGATTGTGAAAAATGAAGGCCTTGTACGTTGAGCTTCTGAGAAAATAAGCATGTCAAAAATGACAAAAAGCAATACCCCAAGGTTAGAGAGAATCAAATCAATGACTCTAATCCTCTTTTCTATCCTAATAGACAACTTACTCCCATGAGTAATTATAGCTTAGTGATTCTAAGGGACCATTTCAGGGAATTGCAGGTGGGGGAGAGGGAAGGATGTGAAACATGAAAAAATTTCTCTGTAGAGAATCACTATTACTAAAAATTGATGCATGACATACATTTTTTTTTTTGTCTTTTTTGTGACTGGTAAGGGGATCGCAACCCTTGGCTTGGTGTCGCCCGCACCTCATTCAGCCAGTGAGCACACCAGCCATCCCTATATAGGATCCGAACCCACGGCAGGAGTGCCGCTGCGTTCCCAACGTTGCACTCTCCTGAGTGAGCCACGGGGTCGGCCCCATGACATACTTTTAATACCTAATTAAAATTATATACATTTTAGAGTTATTAAATACACATTTTAATATAAATATACTCCACAAAAAATCTCATTTATTTGAAGGATGTCTAAAGTCACAGAAATTTGGCATTGGAAGGGATATTTGAGATCATTTAGCACAACCCTCTATTTTTATCAGTCAGGAAACTCAAGCTCAGAAAGGGTTAAATATTTTCCACACATACTGTGGCACTTGTAGAGACAGTATTGAAACTAAGGTTTCTAGAGTTGCTATTCAGGTATCTTTTCATTACGTTGTCTTCCAATTATTGTCTTACCTGGTCTGGTTCTAGCTGAATAGCCCTGTCATAACAAGCAGTGGCATCCCTCAGCAAGCCAATGCTTTCATGTTCAAGGATCTGTTCTTTTAGAGATGGCTCTGCCTTTCTAATTGCGCTTACTCCAGCCACTCCATCTGGTTCGTGCATAGCAGCATACAATTTCTTTGTCAAACAATTAAAAAACAATCAAATGAATGAAAAAACACAACTATAAAACTATAAAACCACCAGTTCATGCAAAAAGAACATATGAGGAATTTTTCCTCAAAGTAACAATAAGTATTTGTTTCAAGGCAGATTCACAGTAAAATTACAAACTTATTTCCAGACATCCTATTACCTCATCACTCTTATTTCACTTAAACACAAATCTACATCAGAACTGTTATTGATCATGAAGGTTATAAAGAAATTCAAGATCCTAAAACTCTCTTTGAATCCAATTGATAATAGATTCTGTTGAGTACAGTTATAAGTATTTTATTGCATTTTAAAATTTCAATAAGCATTTTAACATAATAGGGTACTTCAAAAGTTCATGAAAAGATTCTCATCTTTTAATTCCATTTTTCCACAAACTTTTTGAAGTACCCTCATATTGGTACTGAAATGCTTTCAAGAAAACCAAAATATCAATCTAGGCTCAAAGGAGATTGAGGCTAAAGATAAAAATTTGGGAAGTAATTAGCACAAAGGCATTCTTTAAAGATGGGAAGGTTACAATGACCTAGGAAATAAATAAAGAGAAGAAAAAAATGCTGAGAATAGAGTTTCTACATTTATCGGCAAAGAAAAGCTAGCAAATGAAACTGAGAGAAGAAACTAGAGAAGGTGGAAGATACCTAGAGAGTGAAGCCATGGGAGAAAAACAAAAGTCTTAATGAAAAAGAAGGGGTCAATGGGCCGGCCTGTGGCTCACTCAGGAGAGTGCGGTGCTGATAACACCAAGGCCCCGGGTTCGGATCCCACATAGGGATGTCCGGTTCGCTCACTGGCTGAGCGTGGTGCTGACAACACCAAGTCAAGGGTTAAGATCCCCTTACCGGTTATCTTTAAAAAAAAAAAAAAAGAAGCGGTCAAATGATACTGTGAGGTTAAGAAAATGAGGACTAGGAAATATTTATTAGACTTGGTAACATGGAGGCCACTGATTTTCTTAGCAAGAATAGTGTCAAGAGGAAAGAAAAAGAGAAGTCTTGTTGGAATGTGCAAAGGGTGAACGGAAGCAATGTAAGATCAAGGGAATTATAAAAAATTAGGGGACACCAGAGCATATCTAAGTGCTCTATATACTCTGGGTCAGGAAGAGAAATTAATGATTCTAAAGAAACAAAGAATATTTGATGGAGTGAAATCCTTGAAATCAGGAGCAAGTAGAAGGACTGAATTTTGACAGGAAAGGATTTTTAGGAATAACAGAAGAGAAGAAAAAGAATATGGTGCAGATGTCACACAATTGCAGGTTTGGTAGACATTTGGCTTTTATTTCCTTAATGAACGATGAAGCAAGATCATCGTTGAGACTGAGGTAGAAGGGATATGAAGAGAAGGTAAGAAACAGTCATCTTGAAGAGTGGTAAAGTAGGCTTACTACAGAAACACAGAAGTTCTAAAGGCAGTGTTACGGAGTTCTGCATTGTTACAGATGTTTGAGAACATGAAAAGTGAAACGTCATAAAACCCATTGTGTAATTTTTCTCCAGCAATGTTCAACTGTTTACATGGCTGGAGTTTTACAAAATGGGTACAACACAGTGGGAGAAAGAGAAAGGAGCTGGGCGTCTGTGTAAGAAGAAGATTTCAACAACAAACCACAGAACCAAAATTAGAAAAAGAGGAACACAAAGACAGGAAAGGGCTAATATTTATCTTAAGACAACTACTAATCTTCCAGTTCGTTTACCATACTTTGCTTTTTGACCCAAAAAAGCCCCCAAATATTGATCTCTTATTTAATCCTATTGTGTTAGCTCTACCTACCCTTACTTTATTTTCTTCCCTACACCGTCATAATATTACCACCTAAACCATTATTTCACCAGTATTCTCATGCCTGATACCTGACATAACCAGTACATCCCCTTACTCACCCACCCCCAAATTCAGGCCCACACTTTTCACAAGAACAATAGCAATGCCTTGAATCATAGCCCTTCAAACTTTTCCTGCACAACTTCTATAGGCATTTAACTAAAATGTCATTGTGATTGTTAACACTTCCCTAGTTCACACCCTCTGAGAAGCTTGGGCAACTTAAAAGGACCTCTATGATTTGTGATCTTTCCTTTGTCTAAATGTCTATCTTTCTTCTGCCATTCCAAAACTGACACTTTACTTTTTAGTATACACCATGTTTTTTACCAACTCTATAGGGATGCCTCTGCTTAGAATGTCTTCCCTCCCTATCACTCACTCATTAAGACTTCATCACCAAGAATCCATTCCTGACCCCTGGCTTAGCCAGTCCCATATCCCATCCAACCCCAAATAGAGGATGAGTTAAGTGTCCTTTCTCAGGGCATATCTACACCACTGTACTTAAGATATTATACCTAACTGATGTTTATCTCTTCCCCAATAATCTGTAAGCTTCTAAAGTGCTTACAAGTATCTAGTACCTATCACAGCATCTAAAACACTCAATAACTAAATGCTCAATAAAATGAATATAACTATAAAAACTGGCAATATTAATTTTCACTACTAAATTCACTATATTAACTTCAAACCTGTAAAAATCCAAGATGCTCTTGAATATTTTGCTTCTTTTCTGTGATAAATGATTCAAAGTGCATTACAGCTCGTGTGTATGCTTTGGAGCGAAAGGAAGCTACTGCCAGAGTATCCTGAGGTATGAGGTCTAGAAAACGAGTTACACTCCGATAGTCTTCATAATCCACAGTAGGTACTAGGTTATATAGAAAAAATATTGAGTGATTAAAAACTTATAAGATGAAATTTTAAAAGTGTCAATTTAAGTATTTAAGTTCAATTTATTTCATTAAATAAATTACACTAAATATACTATGGTATCATATTTAGGACATAACTAAGAATGGGATGACTGCTTAGAGGGTTTTGCTCCAACTCTACCATTATAACTTATCTTACTTTGGACAGTCATTTAACTTATTGAGCCTCTGTTTCTTCATCCGCAAAAGTCAAATATTAGTACCTGTCTTGCCTTCCTTACAATGTTGTTGTGAGGATTAAATGTAAATCTATTATTAAATGTTAAAAAGATATAAAGTTGATACAAAAGACACAGGATGAGTTGTTATTTATTATTGATGACTATAAAAACACTGATAGAGTGTAGCTATTTAGTAGGGAAAAAAGAGACTTATGGAAGTACCTATCCTTCTTTTTCATTTTTAAAGTTTAGAATTCTTTGTTATCAACCTATTTTTTTCCTGTGTTGCCATATATACAATATCATTTATTAAAATGGACATTAAAAGTAAAAGTGCCTTCCAAGTACTTTAGGATAGTTTTTCAAGAGTCTAAGAAAAGACATGTTAATAACTTCTGTGTGATGATAGTCCAGTTTATGAATTTTTATTTAAAACTTCTAAATTTTAATAATGATTTGTAACAGCATATGGAAAACCGGAAACAAATAAATCTCTTCAAAATTTAAATAATTAAGGTAGTACATTTAAAAGGAACCACATTAAAAATAGGTTGATTAGTTCTATCAAAATTTGTAGATTTATGAGAAATGTTAAAGGTATTACACTGTCAAACTATTATAATGTTATTGTTTTTTGTTTTTGTTTTTGGTGGCTGGACAGTTACAGGGATCAAACCCTGGACCTTGGTGTTATCAGCACCATGCTCTAACCAACTGAGCTAATCAGCTAGCCCCACAAATATTCATAAAAGCTAGAATTTTAATTGTAGTGTTAGTGAAAATGGTGATAACAGAGTTAGTGTATGGTTTTACAGTATGATTTTCACATGCAGAAATAAAAACAAACATTAATTTATTAACTTAATGGAAGATACATTAATAATTAGCCATATTCCAGAGAAAAACATTCCCCCAGACAATTATTTGCAAGTCCAGAAAATTTAGAAAAATAATAAACTATTGTGCTTAACAACAGGAATGTATGTGCTTTCACAAGTATATGGACAGTAAGAGGGAAATTCTCACATATTGAGAACTGCGTAAATAAAAGCAAAAGCCTCTTTAAGAATTTTTAGTTAACTTTTTCAATTGGCCCCAAAGTCTAGGGGGAAAAACATGTGGTATCCATGAGAATGGCTGAGGTACAAAGTAGCAGAAGGATTATAACCATCTACTTACTGTAAGAAAGAAAAAAAAAAAAGGTTCAAAGAAAATAAGAATATCGATTACTGTGATGAGTATAATTCTTCTCACCAAATGCTTATATCATAGGTGCAAGTTAGCAGGTGTCATTTTTAACTTTAAGAAGATTCTTCTTGGGCCGGCCCGGTGGCGCACTGGGTTCAAAGAAAATAAGAATATCGATTACTGTGATGAGTATAATTCTTCTCACCAAATGCTTATATCATAGGCGCAAGTTAGCAGGTGTCATTTTTAACTTTAAGAAGATTCTTCTTGGTCCGGCCCGGTGGCGCACTGGATAGTGCGCCGCTTGGGAAGCGCGGCGGCGCTCCTGCCCGAGGGTTCGGATCCCACATACAGACCGGTTCCCGCTCACTGGCTGAGCGAGGCGCGGGAGCAACACCGACGGTTGCGATCCCGTTGCCGGTCCCGGTCCGGTACGGGGGCAACACTGAGGGTTGCGATCCGTTGCCAGACACGGAAAAAGACAAAAAAAAAAAAGAAGATTCTTCTTTTAGTCATATTAGTGGAAGTTGTAATATCACAGGAAGAAAAAATAGTACAATAGTAGGTGTAGCAGGGTATAGTATAGTAATGCATAGTAAGCCTGGAGAGCCTGCTGGATACCAAACACTACCAGAGAAAGGTAAATAAATAAATAAATAAAAAGAGCTTCTCTATAGGCCATGAATTAAATAAAATTAAAATCTCCTTTGAAATTTAAAACTTAATTGTCAAGACTGCAAAGAATATTTCACAAGTGAAAATGGACAAAGAACACTTAGAATATACACACACACATACACACGCACACACACACACACTACACTGAGGGGACATGAAGTAAATGAGTTAACAGCAAGAGGCAGGCTAATAACATTAACATCGCATTTATTTCACACTTTACAATTTAAATATGTATCATCTCATTTAATACTCACAACAATCTTCTAAGGGAAATAATATTTATCCCATTTTACACAAAGAAAAATTAGATATGTGGCTAGTCCAGGTAGAAGTAAGAACTTAAAAGAGGTCTTATGACTATAAATACACTGCTTTTTTCCAATGAAAAGCCCACACTATCACCCATTTTTAAAAAGGCACAAAACGGGTCTTTTTATTACTGACCAGCCACCAAAAAAACAAAAACAAAACAGGCCTTTTTAAAGCTAATACTTAAATTACAGAACTGATATGGATAGAGCTAACCGGTAAATATTTACACTGCTTTTTTCCAATGAAAAGCCCACACTATCACCCATTTTTAAAAAGGCACAAAAACGGGTCTTTTTATTACTGACCAGCCACCAAAAAAACAAAAACAAAACAGGTCTTTTTAAAGCTAATACTTAAATTACAGAACTGATATGGATAGAGCTAACCGGTAAATATTTAAAAGAAAAAATAAACAAAATTGTAACTCACCCATTGAATCTACCTTATCTCTATTTGATTTGCTCTGTGGAAATTTCTCAGTATTCAGTGCCTGAAATTTGTGCCTTGCCCACTGCGTGAGATGGTCAAGCATGGAGAACACAGTCTGCGTACTGAGTTGACACAGATCGGATGCACTGTCGTGGGTACTTGTGTTATGCTGATCGTCATGCTTTAGAACTGCCATAATTTCTGCATAAACCTAAGAGAACTCATTTTATGGTTAATAATATGTCTATATAATATCATTTTACTATTATCTGACATATAAGACTAACCATTCTAAGGCAACAATTTCCAAAAGAAAAAAAACACAATAGTTTAATAATAAATTATAATTACCTTTTTTATCTATAATTAAACCAATCAAATATTACTCTAAATATTTTAAAAACATCTAGATTACTCAATAAATGATAATAAAACTATTTGTTAACTAATGTAAAAAAACAGTAATATCTCACACTAGCTGCAAAAATTAATTTCAGAGTAACTGAAGGGCTAAATGTAAAAATAGAAGGATCAAAAGAAAACGTAGGAAAATATGTTTATGACATTGAATAAGAGAAGGCACCACATAAAAGGCTTAAAATTCAAAACTATAAAAGATTTATAAATTTTGCATTTACATTTAAAATTTCTAAATGGCAAAAGGCATAAATGTTAAAAATAAAACCACTAAATGGGAAAGATTTTTGCAAAATATAACTGGCAAAACTGATATCCAGAATATATACAGAACTTCTACCAATTAATTAAAAGACACACACACACACACACACACCACACATGTTAAATAGGCAAAGAGTAAACATACAATTCACAGAAAAGTAATCCAAATGACCAATGAATATAACCTTGCTAGTAATAATAAAAATGCAATTTAAAACAATAAGGTCTCTTTTTATTTTTTTAACCATTATGTTGCCTAAGATTTAAATGTTTGAAAATATCAAATATTGGCAAGTGTGTGGTAAATGCATATAATCATGAATTGCTGATAGAACTACAAATCAGTATAAACAATTTTGTAGTCTCTAATAAAATTTTAAATGCACATATCATATAACCTAACAGTTCTACTTTTTAGTATTTATCCTAGACATATATAAACAAACACTTTCACAGGTAAATATTGCCATGATGCTCACCATAGCACTGTTTGTAAAGTGAAGAATTGGAGTCTAAATAATCATTACCATGGCAATAATTAAGTGAGCTATGGTATAACTACACAATGAAAGGATTACACTATGCAGTACT
>NW_007729759.1:19892-28909 GCF_000696425.1 Galeopterus variegatus | reverse complement strand
ACACACACACACACACACACCACACATGTTAAATAGGCAAAGAGTAAACATACAATTCACAGAAAAGTAATCCAAATGACCAATGAATATAACCTTGCTAGTAATAATAAAAATGCAATTTAAAACAATAAGGTCTCTTTTTATTTTTTTAACCATTATGTTGCCTAAGATTTAAATGTTTGAAAATATCAAATATTGGCAAGTGTGTGGTAAATGCATATAATCATGAATTGCTGATAGAACTACAAATCAGTATAAACAATTTTGTAGTCTCTAATAAAATTTTAAATGCACATATCATATAACCTAACAGTTCTACTTTTTAGTATTTATCCTAGACATATATAAACAAACACTTTCACAGGTAAATATTGCCATGATGCTCACCATAGCACTGTTTGTAAAGTGAAGAATTGGAGTCTAAATAATCATTACCATGGCAATAATTAAGTGAGCTATGGTATAACTACACAATGAAAGGATTACACTATGCAGTACTTAAAAAAAAGGGAGGCTCTCTATACATTGGTAAATGAAGAAAACAAGGAAGTTGCTGAACAATACCTACAACAGGATACTATCATAAAAAAAAAAAAAAACAGAACTAATTGCATTAAAAAAAAAAGGCCGGGAAAAAGTACACATCATGTTAATAATAGTGATGACATCTGGGGATGTAGAATTAGGACCACTAGTCAAATGGTGCACTTTGACATATTTGTATAATTTGGATTTTACCTTAAGAACACAGTAATATGCTCCTTATACTATTAAAAATAATCATTAAAAAAAAGTTTTATATGTATGTGGTTTAAAAAGTTAAACTCGGGCCAACCGTGTGGCTCACTCGGGAGAGTGAGGCGCTGGGGGCGCCAAGGCCGCGGGTTTGGATCCTACATGGGGATGGCCGGTGTGCTCACTGGCTGAGCACAGTGCGGGCGACACCAAGCCAAGGGTTGTGATCCCCTTACCGGTCACAAAAAAAAAAAAGTCAAACTCAACAAAATAGTAATAAAATGAAAAGTAAAATATTTGCTTTTCCCTATCCTAATCCACAGTACTATTTCCCAGGAAAAACCACCTCAAAATGTTGTATGTATATGTAGGCATATATATAATATGTACTTTCTAGTTTTCTATAATAAGAATTGCATAATTGTTTGAGAAATTAATGTTTACAAAGGATTCTGTATGCTTTTAGACATGTACATGAACATACATAGCCATACTAATATGTAGCCTTTCTAATACTAATTACATTGGAGAAACTAAATTTCTCATGTTCAGGCACCATATAAAATGATATCTCTCACCTCCTGCTGATCTTCTTGATTACAACCCAACAAGACATACACTAGAATATGTGGAAGAAGATAGATGGTCACCTTGAAATCATGCTTCATCATAATGTTACAGCAGGTGAAGATTTTACTGGCAAGATCATGCCGAACCTGTAAATTCAAATGGTTTAGGAAGAAAAAGTAGTTTTATACATTTTATTCTATTCACTGAATGTCAAAAAGTTAACATATGAGATAACTTATTATGGCAGAGTTGGTATTCTCTTATGGACAGAGGCATGTACATTCAAGCAAGGAGGATTTCAGATCACCACCTCTCTGGTCAAGTTAAATATCCCCAAGTGCGTGAACTACTGAGACCCTTACAACAAGGTAGACTGACCTGGGCTGCCAACTACCTCTGCAGTCTCCCCATCTTTATGGTTCATTTTTCAATGTTTCATGTTTTGTTACAGATTAATTTTCCTAATTATAGTATATTTTCCTTAGCTAACATTAAATTTAGTGTATTAATTCCCTGAGCCTACAGACGAGTGAAGTATGCTCTGGGCCAGCACATTAAGTATGAGATTCACATTTTAAATAAGTAGTAAACAATTATGATCTACTATAGGAAGAAAGTTAAAAAAAGAAAATTAAATTACTTGGGTATACATATTTCAAAACAGCATGTTGTATACCATAAATATATACAAGTTCTATTTGTCAATTTAAAAAAATTAAATTACTTGGGGTTAAAGTTAAATTTTATTGGTATGACCTAACCTTCACTTTATGAACATTACTGAACTCTTTTAAAGGATTTTTTTTCCTTCAAGTATAAAAACTTCACTTAAAACAAAATAAAAAAACTAAATTAAAGATTCTGGAACTGGAGGTAACAGTATTTTACATTTCACATGTTACATTTTCAATGTGTTCATAAAAAAATTAGAGAAAATCTCTTGAAATGACGAGGTACAAATTATTATAATGCAAATTATTATAATGATATTTTCAAACACTAATAAACAGAAATGTGAATTAAAAACAAAAGTTGTGAATTTTAAATACGTCTTCAACATTTTCTTAGAACATGGAGCACCTTTTCATTTGTTAGACATAAAAACATTTCACATTAGGGAAACATAAGAATCACACCTCTGTTTTTCCACGAAATTTCATTTTAGAATATCTTTATTTATATTTTGGACAAAGTTCAGATGATGTACGTTCTTTTAGAAGTGCCACTAAAGGATAATATATCTTTATATTACATAAAAAGATCTTTTTGTTATGTGAAACACTCTGAAATAGCATATATCTTTTTATTAAACAGTATTATAATGTGAAATCTACAGAAATAATGTAATAGACATTTAAAAAACACATTAAGATCATGGTTATTTAATTGATAAAACACAATTACCTCTTCACCCACAAACTATTATTAGTAACAATAGAAAAATCGCTACTCTATATTTTCTATTTACTTTTTCTGAGGGGGCAGCTGGCCGGTATGGGGAGCCAAACCCATGACCTTGGTGTTATAAGGCTATGCTCTAAACAACTGAGCTAACAAGCCAGTCTGTTATTCTCTATTAGTATACATTTTCTCCAAAAAATTTCTATCATCATCAGTACAAACATTTCAATGCCTATTATGTGTGCTATACATTCAGATAGATATTCTGGTTTCTTTTAGAACTTCTGTTCAATTAACAAATTCTGAACAGAGTCTCTTACCTTTGTTATAAGATACCCTGCCCAAGATGCTGACCATTCTGCAAAGTTATTTCCTAATTTACTTAGGTAAATTGGCTTCTTTACTCCAGACCAATCTGTTGACTTCTGAGAACTCTTATATCTGTAATTTTGAAAATTTATTTATTAAAAAATATATAAACATATATCCATCTGTTTAGAACTTTAGTAAAAAAAGTGTAAGAAATGATATCAACTCCTTCACTAAGTACTCCAGTATTGCCTTGCCTTTACTGAAATGTGGACAAAGACACTGCTTTTCCAGTATCCTTCTTAAGGATGGGGTAGGTGGTCATTCTTGCACACCCCAAGTATTTCTAAGGGTTTCAATCTGCCTTCTCCTCTTCCTCAGATCCTTCTAACTACATTCTAGTGTAAGAAAGACCTGTTCCCTTGAAGTTCAAGCCACCCAGGTATACCATTCTCTATTCGTCCTCATTACAGGCATCTACCAAACTTGTTGATTACCAAACTCATTGATAACTTTAGCATATTGCTCAGTTTTCTTTCTTTCCCAACCCAAGTTTTATTATCAATCCTGCGTGACTTTAATGTCTGGCTGGACCACTTAAACTCAAAACTTCTCAATGACTTCCTCCTCCACTCAATTATTACAACTCCCTTTCTAAAACAAATAATTTTTTTGCTTCCAAAATCAACTATGTAGACACCTCATTCTATGGGCAGTTTCCTAAATTTCTAGTTCTTTTACCCAGTTATTCCAACACATTTGCTCTCTCTCATTGAGATCTTCTGTCCCCTGACACTTCTAAACTCTCCAGATTGATGATACCCTCTTTTCTTTACTTCTTTTTCTAACCAGCTTAGACTCTATGATCCTTCACTTCTAGCATTCTCTTGGTAATATCTTTTACCTACTCCATTGTCATGCTGCCTTCGCCACCTGTACCCATCTGCCAACCTCCCAACATTGGATCAATCTAAATGTCTGCCTTTACTGAAATGATATGCAGGCCACTACATTGATAGAGGAAAATCACTAACCTGCTTATGAGATTAGTACAAATATATATTCTTAGTCTTCAACGAAAGTGGACCTTTATGTTGCCCAGAAATCCTTCTAAGTTTTCCTTATTAGCTTCTCCTCTGTTTTCCACAGTGGCTATTTCAAATCATCACCACTCTCCTTAAATCACCTAAACCAACTCCATTGCCACTTTCAGCCAATGATCTCATGTTCTATACCTCCTACCTCATGGCGAAAAAAAGAAACCATTGCTTCCCATAATCAAACCTGTAAATTTAGCTAGGCTCCATCCATCGTTTTATTATTACCATTATTACTTATTATTGTTATTATTTTTTGCTGCTGGCCAGTATAGGAATTGAACCCTGGACCTTGGTGTTATCAGCATCACTCCCTAACCAACCGAGCAATCCAGCCAGTTCTAACCATTATTTTATCTTTCCACATGACAAAGAAAGAAATCTCATTCCCCCTAGGTTTAATTCCCCATCAACCAGTATAGGAATTGAACCCTGGACCTTGGTGTTATCAGCATCACTCCCTAACCAACCGAGCAATCCAGCCAGTTCTAACCATCATTTTATCTTTCCACATGACAAAGAAAGAAATCTCATTCCCCCTAGGTTTAATTCCCCATCAGGGCCATGGCATTCCCATTCTGGATGCTCCTCAGGGTCTGTATTATATTAATTATCACTTCTCTCTTCCATTACTTCAACAGGACCCTTTCCATTTGGTCTTCAGCATTAACATTTCAATATGTTCAAATAGCTCTCATCTTACAACTATATGTGTAGAATTTTTTGAGGAGACTGGGCTCCTTTTCAGTCATCTATATAAGGTTAGGAAACAACAAATATAATAAATGCCTTATACTCAAGGTCTTCAGCAAACATTATAGATTTCACTGTATTCCAAGTTTCTAAAAGTTGAAAAATCCAATAATTTCTGTTAGCCATCACACTAAACCGGGGAAGACAATCCAAATCCCTATTTTGAATCATCACAAGTCTAATTCTCTAGATAATTTTATCACGTTTTACAGTGAACTTAGCTAGAAAGCTACTGATATTGGGGTAAAAGCCAGTTTCTGCCTTGTCAGATCCTGCTCTTTTGTCCTGAAGTGACTTCTATGGCAATTTTGAACTAGTTGATCAATCTGGTTTTAAAAATTAAATCTCCCAAATATAGTCATCATTTAATTCAGGTTTAGTGGTTGCAAATAAATAGCTCAATTGAAAAAAAAATTAAAAGGAGAACATATGGTAGATAAATCTCCTAACTCTCACCACTGAGGACTCATCTGAAAGGTTTCTCTAAACTCTCAGATCTAAAAGTAGATCATAAGAATGCTTTGCTTTGCTAAGATCACTCTTATAAATGACCACTTAAAAGTTGCTTCTTATGAAAGAATAACAAGACATAAGTCTATGTGACTCCAAAGGCCATTAACTTTCTGGTAGAACACAGAAATTCTTAAGCATCTTTATGTGCTATATAAAATTTATAATAAAGAAATGGGGGAAGTGTGGAGTCCTCAAAAATGAAAAACAAAATTTTAAACTTTAGACTTTTACTTTATATTAATAAATCATATATTTAATAATGCTGGTTGTGAGAAATAAAATGATGTTTGAAAGATTTCTAACTGTAAAAAATTATCTAGCAAATAAATATGCACACCTCTAGGGCTTTTATAAGGAATTTTACTACATGTCTAGGCACTTTGCTAAGGCTCAAAGAGTAATTCATCTGAGATCATGTATCTAATAAGCTTGTGACCTAGATCAACTAAAATAATAGATTCCAACTAAAATAATTTAGTCTTTTATAAATTTTACTCAGTCCTGACAAAGTTACTTAAATTGAAGAAAAGATTAGAAAATAGTTTTTTAAAAAACAAAAGCAGAGGGCCGGCCCGTGGCTCACTCGGGTGAGTGTGGTTCTGATAACGCCAAGGCCATGGGTTCGGATCCCATATAGGGATGGCTGGTTGGCTCACTGGGTAAGCGTGGTGCTGACAACACCAAGTCAAGGGTTAAGATCCCCTTACCAGTCATCTTTAAAAACAAAAACAAAAGCAGAGCCGGCCCGTGGCTCACTCGGGTGAGTGTGGTTCTGATAACGCCAAGGCCATGGGTTCGGATCCCATATAGGGATGGCTGGTTGGCTCACTGGTGAGCGTGGTGCTGACAACACCAAGTCAAGGGTTAAGATCCCCTTACCAGTCATCTTTAAAAACAAAAACAAAAGCAGAAAACATATTTATGAGGAGAAATTGGTAGAAATGAAAATCGCTCATTGGAATTACTAAAGACTTTGGTAGCAGCTTTAAACTCTTAAATTTCTATATTAATTACAACTATCAAAAGTTTCAACTCATATTCAACTTAAAGTCGATTCTTTCAGAGTACAGGTGACAGGTGAATTTTTTAAAAAAATCAACTCTTTAACTTCAATGAATTTATCTAAATACTTAAAATTATAGATTTTAACCCAATGAGCAGATTGTACTTCTAATTTTGACAAGATTATAAACATAAATCATGGTGGAAATACTTATAAGAACATACTAAAAATACTTTTAATGTTAAAAAACATCAAAAATAGCATTAATTTCTATAAAGTTAAATCAATTTTATGAAAATAGTTTAAGTGAGTCTACATACATACCTAGTATTTAGATGAGGTTCTAGTATTTCCCGAACATGCTCAGGAAATCTCCTCCACAATTGGTGACCTGGGCCATCAGTCTGCATCTCTCTACAGTCATAAATGGAAAGTAACTCCTACAAATAAATATTTTACATTTGTAAGTCCACAGTGAAACAGACAAACCTTTATATTCATCAATGTTCTACATATTATAGTTACTCAAATACACAGAAAAACAATTTTAAATTTTTGTAGCTGTGAACTTCCTTAGGACATTTATTTTAATTCCTAGAACCATTTAGGTAACTTAGCTAAGGTTGCAAAACTTGGCACTACTTGAATGTGAAGCCAGCTTGTGTTCTATGTATAATATGCATTGAAATATAAGATTAGGAGCTATTTGGAGGAAAAAAATAGAATTTTCTTTATTTGTAGAAGTATAATCCTTAGAATTTGATCTTTTCTTAATTATATTGAAAGCAACAATAAAACCAAAACAGTACAAAAACTCAAAACATCTCAAATTCTAGATATAAGATACCAAGCTTAAAATTGCATCTGAAAATAGGATGTAAGTGTTAAATCCAATTTACTTACCATTCAAGCCCAGAGATTAAATGGTATATTATATTTTCCTTAAAATAAAACAAGTGGAATTCTATAGAGGAAGAAAAAAAATCTTTGTCTCCAATATTAATCTTCAAAATGGGACAGATATGTTAGGGTATTATATTTTCTATCAACGATTACTCTTTATTTCTTATTCTACTGAAAATGAGCATATGCAATAGATGCTTTCCTAATATTTATAAACATAAGCACCATCTGGAAAAATCTGTACTTTATACTTATACTTAGTCTTTTTTAATAAAAGTAAGCAAGTATATAAAAAGTTTAAATAAGGAAATATCCAAACTCCACTTTCATTTAACTTTAAAATGTTATTAAAATTGTGTTTGAAGCCAGCTTTTTTCCCATGTTTGGAAAAGTCACTCTAACAGAAGCCTTCTTTACCTCTAATAACAAACTTACTAATCAGCGATTCTCTTTTTGATTTCAGAATCATTTACACGCTTAAAAATACTAATACTCTTATAGTTGTAGGTCTTGCTTCATATTTCACTGAGAAAACAGAAACAATCAGAAGAGACCTCTACAACTTCAACCCTCATATCCATCCAAACCTGGCAATATCAATTATCAGTGCCCATATGATCTGCTTTCTCTCCTTTTCCTATACAGTTATCCTTGTTTTTAATTAAGTCTACCCTTTCTATTTGTACACTATATTCCACATCTCTTTGCCTATTTAAAATATTAATACATCAATTTACTCCTACATCATCACTTTTCTCCTCTCTGATGAACTGTTTCCAAGAAACACAGAAACATACTGTTATTTTTCCCATCTTTACCCTTGATTTCTCCCCAGCTACTATCCCATTCTTGTGCTCTCCTTGATAGCAGTGCTCCTCAAAAAAATTTCTGTAATTTCTCTAATTCCTCTCTTCATGCATGTTCTTAAAAAGATTCTAATAAAGTTTTAAATACTCCACTGAAACTGTTCTTGTGAAGGTTCCCCATGACCTCTGTGTTACTATATAGCCAATAAGTCAATACTTAATCCTTAGATTATTATACTTAAATCAGCATTTATTACAGTAGATCACTCCATATTTCTTGAAACATTTTCTTGTTTTCTAGAACACCACAGTCTCCTACCTTCCTTACTGGTAGCTCCTTCTCCGTCGTCTCAGTTGTTCCCCCCCTCCTCTTCTCACTGACCTCTTATTGTCCAGGGCTCAATTACTAGAACTTTTTTTACCTATACTTCCTCCTTTGGTCATCTCATCTAGACTCACAGTTTGAAATACCATCTCTACAATGAAAACCTCCAAATTAATATCCATAACTCAGACCTTTCATCATGAATTCCAGACCTCAATATCTAACAAAACACAAAAACTTTCAATGGAAAAAATAACACAAAAAGGGGCAAAGAAAGTCAAACTAAAAATATACTTAAATTAATATCCATAACTCAGACCTTTCATCATGAATTCCAGACCTCAATATCTAACAAAACACAAAACTTTCAATGGAAAAAATAACACAAAAAGGGGCAAAGAAAGTCAAACTAAAAATATACTTATGACACGTATGATAGACAGAAAGTTAATTTCCATTATATCCGAATAGGTCTTAAATATAAATAAAAAATACACCAACAGCAAGAGAAAAATGGGAAAAGATCATCTAGAACAAACTCACAAAGAGCAATAAATACATAAAGGACGTTACAACATTCTCATAATAAAACAAATGCAAAT